>NW_026926448.1:0-27034 GCF_032062105.1 Saccostrea cuccullata
TGACTAACTGTTTTAAGTACCTTTGTAATGTTTTTTTACATGATGCTGATGTGTATATTACATACAATAGATATTAAAGCTACTTATGTCTTATGAAAGAATTAAGTAAAATCTATTTATATTATGATTGAGTCCATCATTACACTAAATTCAAATATATCGGTGGAGTGATGTGAAATTGAAAATTTAAATCAATGCATTGCTTAATATATATTGAAAATTTTATTTAAACATTTTAATTGAACTATTTTATAGACGTTTAAAACATGCTACACAATATGATAAGCTTGTGGTTCATAAACGTCACGTTTTAAAGTGTATATTGTTATATTCAAAAGAGGAAACACATGAAAATTTATTACAAAAGGTTTTCAGATAAATATTTGAAAAAGACAAAATTGTGAACTTTTTTTTCTATCGCAGGTATGTTAAGGAAGCATATAAATCATTTCTCGGGAAATTTTTTTTTAAAGAAAATTTTGTTTATATCTAATATATTAAAGAATTTAGGAAATGTCGAAATGATAAACGTAAACTATTATTTACTATTGCATATAGATAAAAAAGCGTCTAATGCAAATACGTGCGCCACCTCCCCGTCATCACGTGACTTCTATTTATAGCGAAATGTTCCTTAATAAAAAAGCTTACAGAACAACAATACCCTGGAGATTAACATTTTCTTTGAGTAAATAATATAGTAGAAAAACATCTATTCTGCCTAAAAAGTGCTGCTAGAATCACAGTGTCCTGTCAATAAAAATAATTTTATACACATTCGCACGAAACCTTACCCAATGTTTTGAATTTAATACATATGAATTGAAATTTTTCGTAAAACTATGCTTTACTTGGGATTCTAGCAGTACTTTCCAAATATTTTAAAGAAAGTAAAATGTACAAATCCAATTTTTGAAATATCAATTATTTTTGAAACGGTTGAAGATTTTTTTAAACTGTGTCACGGCGCAAAGGCCGACCAGGATACGTATATGTAGCTGTTTGTCTTCGAAAGAGAACTTAATAGATGAAAATACATTAGCATACCTGATTTGTTAATTGAAATCCATATGAATTTCAAATAATATTCATAATATTTGCATTTTAACTCCATTTTACATAGCTTTGTACATGTTGTCTTAGCCAAATTCTCTTTACACGACATGGTGAATTCCCAAGTTACTTTGATGTACACATATATACGTGAAGTGGTGTGAAATTGAAAAAATGACAGATGCATTGCTAACAAAATATAAAACATTTTTATTTTTTTAAACATTTTACACGTTTCTATACATTTTCATGTTAAATCAATTCTCGAAAAAAATGTGGTTCAAAACTTGTGTTTTATTCCATCGCCTAATATTCATAAGGAAGCAGATGAAAATTTAGTCAAAGTTGAATATTTTGTATGCTTCCTTATCCCCCCTGCGATGGAACCGGTCATACTCTCCATATAAAAATCTTACATATTTTCCAAAATATATACAAACATTTTGTTTTTTCAGTGATTCTTAAAGATATATAGCTATTTTTTTTTTTATAAAACATGCTTCACGGAGCTCGCTCCGTAATCGCAAGAATTACATAAATTTTCATTGATATTAAAATTGCACAGTTGTAGCTCAAAAGAAATGTTACCTAGCATAATTAATAAACACAAATTATTCATTCAGTTTTTATTTGCATTCCTTTCAAATAAATTTGGATAATATTAAATTAAATTCATTTTTAAGATAATGTCATTTATTAAATCATTTGAATGATATCAGATGGACAGCAGTCGTTTTTCGGAATAAAATTCTAATTTTCACATTTACTTTGTTTTCATACGCAGGTGCATTCAATGTCAAAATATGGACATAATGAAAAAGCATCTTCAAATTTACCCCAAATTATTATGAGAAAGATTTTTTTTTCTAAATTTCATAAATATTGTTGTTAAGCTTAAATGTTGTTTTTGCGGAGGTATGCCACATTCAATTTTATTTCATGAATCTCTTAAATGTCTTTTTGACACATGAATTCAACATTTAAAGACCAAAAGCTCTCAGTATAATTACTCATATGGTTTGACTGCACATAAAATATTTTGGTGCTAACTGTTTACTAATATAATCATATATAAAAATCTGAGAATATATGTAAGAAAGAATCGCGTACAATATAGTTTTATTTAAATAAATATGAAATTTTATCATTTTGAAAAGAGCAATTGTTAGTGCTTAATCTACTCATGGAATATATTCGTATGGAAAAGAAAAAAAAATCGAGGTTATATAATAGGTCTCAATCTCAATTAATAAGAATAAATCATTTTACAAAATTGCTACGATTCGGACGAATTTACAGAAAGAAAATCCATTTACTTTATCAGTTTTAATTTAAACCTTATTACAACCCAACTTAATTGAAAATAGATGTAAGATCCGCTCTTACTCACTTCTTATACGAGGGTCATTAAAAAAATACGAAGACAATGCTTCTCATCGTCATATGATTATTACAAGGTTATTGATCAACACATTTTGTAAACATAAACATTTATTTTGTCGAAGTGTGAAGTTTCTTGACCTTGATCAAATAGAACTCATTTAAGCCAACATTTTAAGCAACCTGTTTTGTTACCACGGAGCACGGTTAACCAATATTGTAACGTCAAAACAACGCTGAGCAAATTTGGTAAAAGTATACAAAGTTTTGTTATTTCAAACACAGTTTGTAGCGTCTTCTCCATTCAAAACACATATCCACAAGAATTTTAAGATTTTTTTTACTAACAATTGTACAAATATAGCTTGATTTTGGAATGTAGTTGTTTTCAAATTCATTGATTTACCATGCAACTCTATTATTTCTGCCACATTGAACCACAATCACGTTCAATGACGTTCCTTACTATTTTCACAATATTTTTAACTTTAACCTGTTTCTTTGCAGACAATCCATCGTTCGATTCAAACTTGCTGCCAGTCAACAATTGTATTTTCAATTTAATACAAATACACATATTTTTTTCCATACAAATCCTGGTTTAAAAGGATTTTTTAAGCTTGTAGAAAAAGTTTCCCAAATGTAAAGTCTAATTTCATTGCTACTTGCTGCTCCGTGACGTCCTCCAACGTCATGGTATTTTGCCTTTTTAATTAAGTCCTCATGTATTTAGAAGCTGATATCTTTTAAATGGAAAGAGATATTACATAGCCTGATATCATTTTAATTTATACAGCAATACTTTAATCAAACATGTAAATTATATTTCGTTTTAGCTCCATTTATTAGAGGTATAGCTGTAAATACTATAAAGTGAAAATAAGAAAATTACTCAATTTTGACGGTGCTCCGTGACCCCATTTTTGGGGTTCTAAATCCTTGGTAATTTTAATAAATATGAAGATACATTCCAATTTTTTTACTCAAAATATTTGAATCTGTTGTTAAAATATTTGTACCAAATTTGGATATAATATGACGTTAAATAAAAAAGTTATGACAAAATTCTACGAACTTTTTGAATGACCCTCGTACATCTATCAAAATCTCGTTGACATAAGATGTCAAATTCTATCAAGCGATCAAATCGTCGTCTGTAAAATCACCGTATATGTGTTAAAGCGAATAAGTCTAGAATTGTTTCGAATTTAGCCTCTTACTTGATTTTGTACGCGATGTTAAATGTAAGTAATGCGATTATTTTATTTTAATCTTAACTTCGATAAGATTGATTACAGTCAAATAATAAAGTGCATATATTCTTTTTAATTTAATTTGAATTAAATCAATAAAGAATAGGAAACAAATAAATCCAATGCAAACCCTTGCTTTGTAAAACCGGTCACGGCATATATACTAGAAACCAGAATTAAATGGATACTTGTTATACGATATTAAATACAGAACTTATCAATAGAAATTTATATATAAATGTGATTAATTCTTTTTTTAAAAAAAATCCCAGTTTCTTTTTTTTCTATAAGGAAACTCCCAAGTCTTCTAGTATTTTCTTTTTTTTTGGAAATAGGTAAACATTTCAAATTTATATTGTTCCAGTCACAGTCAGTTTAATTTCAATCTACACCAAATTAAAAGTAGCATTTTTTAAAATTACTTCTTTAATTTATTTTCCAGCTTTTTAAAAGTAAAATTGTTTGGCTTTTTTTTTTTAATTTAAACAGAATTTTTAGGAAAGATTTGTTAAATATCAGATATTGCTTGTTTAATATACATTTCCAAAATCCTAATTAAAGGCAATATTTTACAACTTAGATGAAATTTCTGTTATAGAATATTTTTCCATCAATTGTGTTACGATTTGCATGTTATTTTTAAAGCAATTGCGACTTGGGTATTTTAACAGTCAACCAAGTCAAAAAATATAGATACTTAATCAAGACTGTTTTAGATATATAAGTACGGAAATGCCGTACAAAAATGAATTTCGGACAGGATATTGAGTAAAATTTCAATAGACAGAATACAAAGTCTCAAATTCACACTGAATGCACATAAAAAGAATTTTGATTGACAGCATAAATTTGTAAAACACTGCATACAAGTTCGACACCATACAAAAGTAGATATAATTGACGACAACACAACTGCTAAATCCACAAAAAAAGTACAAACAGTATTAGGCTGGCGGTTTACAGAGGTATCACGTTGATGGCACAGGAGAAAAGGATGTCGGACAAGAATGATAACTCCGGGATGTCAACTTGAATTTGACTACACACAATTATGAATATTAAATAGACTTGATACGAAAGTTAAATATCATATAACAAATCCAGTTAACACATAAGTAAATAACTAATCAACAGCACAGAAAATCAAAACAGAATAACAATTCAATGTCACAAAATGTATATACATATATATCAGATCTGCTACTGTACACAGATGTGATATGGAGTTGAGTTTGTACATTTTAAATGTCGGGCGGCTGTAATAAATATTTGCCTTATCTTTTTTCTGACGACAGTCTCATTAAGTAGTGTTATCCTGTTTCCACTTCAAGATACTGATGTGTTTGTCGCATTTTTATTTCTGACTGCAATAATGCATTCATCATAACCCTGACTATAAATATATGGAGGGATGTAAAGTTCAAAATATAAATTCATACAATATTAAATATATTTGGTTGTGGGGTTGGGGTATGAGTTTTTTTTTTACGTTCACATTTCACTTATTTTTTTTACCCAAACTCTCTCCATAGGGAATGAAATAAAACTGAGTCGATATACTTATTAAAGTTTTATGTGTATTGAAATAATTCATTTTGTGTTTTAATTGGATTATATTTCATGAAGTTGACGACCTATGACAGTTGGTAAGTATAAGTTTATTTTTAACCTTGCCCATAAGTTTTAAGTGGGATGGACTATACACATGGCATCCACATTTCATAGGTTAATTCCTTGTGACAAGTCTATTTATTTGGGTACCACCAATTTTGACCTCTTGATCTCTTGACCTTGGATTTTTACCCATTTTTACAAAAAAATACCAAACTTTAAACTTGGCCTAAGGTTTTATCAGTAGGTGCTAGGGCTTTCATGCTTTATATGTGTATTCATTATGAAATTGACCATAGAGTTTGACCCACTTAAAAAAAAAATTAACCTTTGCTATTACCTTTTGAACAGGAAGTACGAGGGATTTCTTATTTCACATGGGTATTCCCGAGAGAGATGTTTTTCAAAATAAACAAACAAATTACTATAAAAAATATAAAACATGAACTTGTTGGTCATATCTCTTAATTGTTCTCCCTTGAATCAGAAATGATGCTATAAATATTTTAAAAAATAATTATTTTAAGAGTTGAAAAGGTTGTGCATCTTAAAATTGACGTTCTGTGGTTGAATTAGCTATAAAAGTTATCTAGCTTTACTTTGCTACTTAAACACGTTGATTAACTAAAGTGTATATTCAATCATACTGTTTTCTTAAATGTTCATTTTTTTTTAACAATGGCTACATGTCATACATATACAGCTTCTCAAAAAATTGCATAAAAAACTTTTCCAAATACTGTAACCATGGTAACCCTTTCAAAATACTCATTTGAGCTTTACATATTTCCTTATCACATTACGTCTGTCGTCCATCTGTTTGTCTGGAAAGTTTTTACATTTTTAACTTCTTCTCTAAAACCACTGGGCCAATTTTAACCAATAAATTCACATAGAAATATATACATTTCTATGTCAGTCTGTTTATCTGTCTTAATAAACTTAACCTTGGTCATCACGGTCATATCTATTGAATAAGAAGAGACAAGGCATTCATATTTAACATATGTATTTGTATTTACCTGTGACAATGGCATGATTTTTTAACCTTGTCCTTGAAGTTTGACCTACTTGCCAAAGAATTACATGTTTTAAATTCACAATTTTGAAAGAGAAAAGTTAAGGCATTCATTTTATACATGCATGTATATTATACCTCTGATAAGACCTTTCCAAATAAATCATGACTTTTGACTCTGTACCGTGACCTTGAAGCATAACCTACTTTTCAAAAATGTAGCATTTACTTATAACTTTTGATTAAGAAAAGATATGACTTTCACATATGACATGTACATTAATTACTCTTAAGAATTCAAGATATTTCCCAGCATGCGATCATTTTTTATCCCTTGATGTTTTACCTAATTTTCAAAATATTTAACTCTCCTGAAAGATGATTAGGTTGATGTGTAAAATGTACATGTAGGAGGAGTTCAGGGAAGACAGGGCTTTTCGCATAAAAAACGTCATTTTTCGACCCCCGTTTGACCCCCGGGGCATCATCAAAATGCCGAAACCTTACTGCACATCTACATGACCCCACCAACCATCTCCCATAAGATGATTAGGCTACTATGTAAAATGTAGGAGGAGTTCAGGGAAGAAAAGTGTGACAGACGGATGGACAGACGGACGGACGGACGGACGGACATGAGTAACAACAATATACCCGAACTTTCTTTAGAAAGTGCGGGTATAGCAAAAAACTAATTATGAAGAAAGTGAAGACAAAGATATGTATGCTAAGAAATAGATATTAACTGTGGCGCAGCTGCAATAAATATTTTCCATGTTCTATTTCTGATGATTAATTGTCTAAGTACCAGTATCCTGTTATCTATTACACGAAATTATAAAGTTTGTGATTTATATTCTTCCCTAAGCAATAAGATGAAAACTTAGAACATACTCGTCTGATTATTTTAAGTTTAATTTCCCAATTATATAGTTTTATAAAGAATGTTTGAAAAAATAAAATATATAAAAAATGAGTCTAGAGCTAATCAATCCACCTATCCAAAGAATATAAGAATTTTTGGATTTACATGCACCTTACCAATCTAAAAGCCGCTTCATCCGAAACAGGCACTTATTATCTTAAACAATAAAACTACGTCATTACATAATATATAAAAATAAATTATAACATTGATTTAATAGTTTATTACAACAATCCTTACATGAAAAACATAGATCAAAAACCTTATAAACATTAGTTACGAAGGCTAAAATATTGCCCATGTACAGGTATAAATACTTTGTTGTGAAAAAAAATAATGCTTAGGATTTGTTCTTCATGAGTATACATGTAAGCAATCAATTAAATTTTTAGAAGGTGATTTCAGGCAATATCAACAAAGAATTATTTTTTGTGTGACCAAACAATTTTTTTTTTAACTTTTGAATATCTTTTAAAAGAAAGAGACTTTGGGGATAAATTTGACAAAAGTTGAAACAATTTATGTACAACTTTTCAAGAAGAAAAACGAATATATATTTTTACGATTAGAATCGTACTTAGCGGCTTTAAGATTTTAATGGCACAAAATATATCATAAACATTATCATTAAAAGTTTTTTGCCTACTGTCTTAAGACTTAAGAACTTTTTTAAAGCTTAATTCTTTGGAGGAATCTGTTTTTACATTACTTTCTTAATACTAATCAAATGTACACATAGGCATATGTAATGCTCATGCATTACCCGTCTCAAGATAATGAATTGGCGTGGTGAGGCTTGATATATGTTGATTGTATAATACTTTCAAAACTGTATATAATATCCAATAACTGAAAACACACACACACACACAAAAAAAAAATGGATATTTGTATTTATTTAATTGAAACAATGTTTTCGGGACACTTATTATAACATTCATTATTTAAACGTGAAAGAGTGGCTGATATATTTAACAATTGTTTCAAATGTCGAAGAATCTAACATTTTATCAGGTACTTGTGACTCGGACTCTTACCCTTTGACCTTCTGTTTCACATTAAATCTCTATTATACAATGTGCAAATCAGAATATCTGACTTTCATTTTCTTAAGTGAATTGATTGTACAAAAAAGATTCTCATCAATGATTGTTGTTTTACATTAGAGTCACTTTCTGTGGTATATATCAACTTATGAATGATTTGAAAAATAAATTATGTCTTCAGATTTGAAGATATTGTCATTTTAGAATTCAGATTGACTTACGAGGGGCATTTCAAAAGTTCTGGCAACTGTTTGATAAAAGATTAACCGTTTTACGGAAATTATTGAGTTTGATATCATTGGAAAAATCAGAAAAATATACACTTATTGTGACGTCACTTTATAATTTTTATGACGTAATAACTCCGAAAATGACGTCAGAATATAGAATGTTTAACATACTGACCATAAAAATTGCGTAACAAAAGACACAATTTGATCAAATTAAAATTTGAGTTTTGCTCATTACTCGGACGCAAGTTAACGGACGCAAATGCCATTTGGTGGAATGTTTACATAGACTACAATCTATCATATGGTATTTTATTTTGTAGATCTTCTTGTTCTGAAATGGTTTTAGCAAGTGTCAAAATTATTATGGTTTTATCGAATCTCGCTCAAACTTTTGTGTAAAAGAGACCTTAATGTGAGAAAAAGACAAAGTTGACAATCAAAGAAAAATAGGCGATCGTGTTACAAAATTCGATGGCATTAATTCGTCAGGTGTTTTAACCAGATTCATGGGATCGATGAAGGCTCAAGAGAAGTCAAGTTTAGTGTGCCCAATATTTTCTCGTAAAATCCAAAATGGCGGCGGCGCAGTTGTAACCCCACCGTACCTCCACATATTCGCAAATTTTAATGCAATGAAAATAAATAAGATTTTACACGTCTGAGTTACTTATATTCATGTTTTGGATTCAAAAGTCAAAAGCAGTAGTGAGTTTTGGGGCGCCGAAGTTAAATTTATATGAAACAATACGCACAGAATCAAGTCGGGGACACGATTTAGTACATTTTATTCGTGAACGGTAAGAGTCCTGTTACTCAAAATATATTTGATAAAAACTGCATTAATATACTTCAGTTTAATACAGAACATGTTTTATTTCAAACAATGGAAAGCTATATAAAATACCGAAAAGCCAGCCGTATCATGTAAATAAAAATCCTAAATGAATGTCTATGATAGCATAACCGGACAAAAACTGTGCTCGTAAACAAACCATACAATGACTGATAAAATTGCTGATAAACAGTATTATAGTCCTACTCTACCTCTTTTCAGATTAAAATTTTCTATGAAATATTTTTTAAAATAAGCCTTTGACAGAACTTTTACGATCGTCTCATGTGGATAAAAACGCGACTTTTCAGTATGCTAAACATTCTATATCCTGACGTCATTTTCGGAGTTATTACGTCATAAAAATAATAAAGTGACGTCACATTATGTGTATATTTTTCTGATCTTTTCAATGATGTCAAAATCAATAATTTCCGTAAAACGGTTAATCTTTTATTAAACAGTTGCCAGAACTTTTGAAATGCCCCTCTTATATTGCAGGGGGAAGTTCAAGAACTGGTACCACGATGTTGCCAATTTGTTTTGGGTTTTGGTTCATTTGTAGGATTCTTCTCATATTTCTTGTTTTCAAAAATTAATGAAATTTTCACAGAATCAAGAGGACAATATCACTAAGTGATGCTTTCAGAGAGATTAAATTTGACCGCTTAATATTGGGGGCAAGGTCAGGTCAAGGTCATTACCCTTATCCTGGAAATTAAGAATTAAAAAAATTACTGTTTCCAATCATGCTATCCCTACTTGTAATTCAAAAGATTGAATGTTTTTTTTTGCATAAAAAAAATTACCAAGTAGGGCCTATAAGATGATATTACCAAATTAACATGGATAATTTATAAAAAAATGGATATTTGCTAATCCGAATTTCCTCTAATTTTCTTAAATTTTTAGGATTTATTAGTTATTTTTATATACTTCCTATATTTAACTTTTTCCAATTATCACATATAGAAAAGTTGTCACATAAAGGTACAGAATGATACTAAAACTAAAAGTCTTGATCGTTTACTAAGGGAGAGAAAAACACTTTTTACGGATTTTTGGCTCAAATCTGTACTTAGATTTGAAGCATTTAAAAGCTAACAGAGTTCTAGTATGTGTAAAAAATGTTATAAATTTGATATATTATGAAACTTTAGTCCCTTATTATTGATTTAACTTACATTTGAAAATTTCCTCTGGTCTTTGATTGAGTAAAAATTATAACTTAATTCAATGTTCTATAATAATTTTGAGAGGAAGAAGAGAAGATATTTTCATACGCCGCCATTCCGCCAAAAATAAAGTCCCTGATAGTTTTCAAACGCAGTATACCATTTCTATTTAAAGTTGTTTAATTGTGATGAGGAAAGAAAAATATGGTCTTTTAAATCTCTTACATCGAAATATATAAGACATATCAACAAACTTACTTTGAATATTCAATCTAGTCAGAAACCAGAGAAGAATCCTACCTTATGCAATGAATCATTGATTTTTGAAAGATATTGTCTTATAACTGCAACGGTGCGTGCAAACAAATTGAGTTACGTGCGTTACTAAAATTGATTTGCAAAAAAAACTGATTCATTGCTTACATTAACTTTTTTAACTCTCTGTCGTGATTCTACATGTGATTTATATTTTAAAAACAATGCATTATCCTTTGTGTAAGCTACAGTTAATGGAAGGGTCAACGTAACAGCTTCTGGTAAATGAGAGCGTGATTTTTTTTTATTTTCGCTTATGACGTTGCACTTCCTTGGCGTTCAACGATTGTGGCGTCATTGGTCATTTGTTGTTTTATATCCATATTGATGAATTTAATTGTGATGAAAAGTGAAAGTTAGATTTTTCTTTTCAAACGTAAATGAGGAAATATTTTGTCTTTCTGAGCTATTTCAGTTTATGTTTTTCTGCATGTCTATTGAAGGGTACATGTATCCATCGACTTGTAGCCAATTTGAGGTTTGATGACCTGGTCACCTTGAACATTGATTCGGGATTATATGTTTTCATAATATTTCAGAAAATGCATTATAATAATGTTTATTTACTACATGTATATCCTTTAAAATGAAAAAAGCAGGAATATAAAATTTTACACAACCACTGCATGCAACAAGACCTTTTCAAAATTCCATGTTATCTGTCTCTGTGATTTTGCATTTTAGCTTTGACATTAGTTTTGAGAATGTTTTATACATTGACTTTTGGGGACACTTTATTATATCATTTATCATTTATTCATTAGAGGGTACCTGTAGTAGAAATATTACGCGATTGCATCTAAAGTCAGAGGACCTTATATTTTAATAAAAGAATCGAGAGAAATTCAACATGATTTTCAATTTAAAATACTTGACCCCTTCCCTTATTAAGAAGGGGAATTACATGAAGAATATCATAAATCTTGACAATATTTTTAATTTTTAAAATAAATTTCAATTTCCGGTATATATCATTTGTTGCAGTTGCATTTGAATCTATTCCTAATATGCAACCTTTTTCTTGATACATTTACATGCCTTTGATTATAATGTTAAAAATGCTATAAATTATTTTTTTGCCTCTTTTTCTCGTTAAACATTACAACATATATGGCTCTTTGTGATTAATGTTAACATCTTGTTTAAATCAAATGGTATACTTTCGTTCAAGAATTTAAATTTTTCATTTACTAGAAAGAAATATGAAATTATATATCATGTGATCAATGTATATTTGACATTCTCTGTTTTTATATTTAACAATTTTACCGAAGAAAAGGAAGAAAAAAAAACATAAGAGGCTCCAATGTTTTTTAGGAAACTCACTACTTCACAACCTAAAAATTATTTTCCTGCATCACGAGAAAAGCGAGTTCCGGTGGAAAATTCCAGTTTCAATTATGATAGTTTGAGGTCAAAGGTTAAGTCATGAGATATGCAGTGGAGAGATTTAAAAGAACACTTAACATATATTTTAATTGTTTAGTTTTATTTGCATTAAAACCTATATATCACGATTCACGTTTAACAAGCTGTAGATTACCACATTACAATCAGGTGGATCCATTCCTTCTCTAAATTAGACCTTAAAAGAAAAAAAATCGTTTTTTGTGATTATCTGCACAACTTATAAACTTTAGTTTTCCTTTTTTTAAATTTGTATGCTGTGATATCATGGATTTGATTTACAGGTCATACAACTTTATTCTTTAAATGAAAAAAAACGCTTTACGGTTTTTTCATCAGTCACTTAAAAAATAATAGGCACTTGCTTATGCAATTTTATTTCTGACTGCAATAATGCATTCATCATAACTCTGACTATAAATATATGGAGGGATGTAAAGTTCAAAATATAAACCAATACAATATTAAATATATTTGGTTGTGGGGTTGGGGCATGAGATATTTTTTTACTTTCACATTTCACTTAGTTTAAGAATAATATAAATTTTTTACCCAAACTCTTTCCATAGGGAATGAAATAAAAACTGAGTCGATATACTTATTATTTTAAGATTTATGTCCCACATTTTCTTTTGATACTAGTATTGGAATAAATAAACTCTACGATTGGGATATATACTGCTGACTTATCTGTCTCAGGATTATCAAAACTGTGTGTTTCAATAAACATTTAGCACTCTGTTATTAACATGGCTTGATATACCGTAAATCTGGAGATTTTGCTGTAGATAAAGTTTAAGCAAATTCGCAAAAATTCGTTGAATTCGCAAAAAAAAAAAAAAAAAAAAATCTTAAAAATAATTCAACAATACGAAAGTGTAAACAAAGTAGTGGTCATTCGCAAAATGATGAATCGTTAAAATTAATCAATAGCTTTTTGATCCATATTCGCAAAATAAAATCGACGTAAAAATTTTCATATTTACGGTACATATTAGTACAATTAGTAACATAAATGACTTTAGATAAACTTTATCATTTGTTGCTTTAAAACAGATAGGAACCTACATGTACACCTCCAACGACCTTGTTTAATTTTAATCTAATTTGGTAGTAAGCTTAGGCTACGATGCGCATTTTCTTTGTTTTCAGTGAATGTTTTTGCCATTATGTTGATCTAAAAATTAAAAAAAAATAAAAATACTTTCAAAATGCTTCTCCTCCTACAGTTTTTGTTTGATTTTTAATATGACTAGAAACACAAAAAGGCTACATTAAAATAGTATTACAAAGTTTCATTTATTGCTGGTTGTTTCAAAGTTTAATATCCAAGTGCTACTTTTCTTTTGTTATTTGTACAGACCAGTAGAGCTGCAGTCTCATAAGATATTTCTGGTTTATAACAAATCTTTAAAATGTACTCTTCTGTCATATCTCTCGACTACTTAACTCATTAGTGACCTTTGATCTGAAAACTATGAATTCTTGAAACTTGATTTTCTACCGGAAATCGCTCTCCGTTTTTTTTTTCATGTTTTATTACGGACATTTTAGCGAGTACAATTATGATTGGTGTATGAAAAGCTGAAAACAACTCTTTATTGATATCTTTCCTTGTATATCGTAAAACTTTAATATATATATTTATAAAACAGGAAATGTCTAATTTACATCTTTCTTAAACTTTATATACAAATATGAAGTGAACAATAAATCTCAATTCTACACGGACAATAAACTATTTAAATTGATCACGCGAAGTCATGCTCGTTACATTTAATAATCAATGAAGAGTGAATTTTGTATTAATTGAAAGAATACAGTGTTTTTCTACGCTGCCAAAGGCGCGAACATGGTTCAAGGGGCTGATTTTATTGAAAGAATCAAGTTTCAATTGTGTTTCATGTCTTTTGATAAATTAGAAAAAATCAACGTGATCTTTGCTCTTAAGTTATTCAAGCCAAAAAAGTAATAAAGAATTATGATTTTTTTTTTAAATAAGCATTTTACTTAGCTTGCTTAATAGAAAAGCAAATTATTAAAAAGTCAAATCTCTGTTACGAAAATTTGATGTGTTAAAGTAGTTCAAACATTAAATGTCCAAGTCAAAATTCACTCATAAAACACTCTGGACAAATTATCAGGTAGACGAATTAAAAGCAGACCAAACCAAAATCTTTCTATCAAGAATGTGAGGACAACAATAAGTATGTTTGGAATAAAATATTAACTGTGGCGCGGCTGCAGTAAATATTGTCCTTGTCTTTTTTCTAGCGATTAATTGTGTAAGTACCCTTATCCTGTTTTCTATTACACGACACATATGTTTCTGTTACATACTCTTGATATAAAAACAATTCATTCCCAATGAAAGAATAAAGGTTGATCTATCTGTTATATCATGATTGAAATCATGCGTTCTTTACAAGACCGAATAAAAATATATCGGTAGAGTGGTGCAATTGAAGATATAAAAACATTGCTTGAAATGTATGTGGTGTTGATTGCTTTAACTTTTCATCAGAAAATTTTGATTTGGTGATTCATTTTCTTCAATTAGGCAATAAGATAAAAACATTTGCCTGATCATTTTAAATTCAATGTCCCAAATATGTGATTTTATTACGAACGTTTGAATGATGAATTTAGAGCTTGTTCACCTATTCTGAGAATATTAGAATTATTGGGTGCAAACTTACATTCAGATACACCTAACTAATCTTAAGATATATGAGAAGTACTACGAACATTATCATTAAAAAGTTGTGGTCTAATAACACGTTGGAGCTTTCTTTTATGTTTTAATTTTTTGGAGGAATCTGTTTTTACATTACTTTCATAATGTTAATCAAATGTACATAAAGGTATCTGTTGTGCTCATAAGTTACCCGTCTCAAGATAATGAATTCAGGGCGTGGTATGGCTTTAGTTAATGGTTTTATAATACTTTCAGATCCGTTACTGTGCATAACATACAACCAATATACAATCACTGGAAAAAAACAACACAAAACAAAAATAAAAAAAAAAATAATGAATAAAAACAAAATATGGATATTCATTGACTTTAAAAATGTTATGGGAACACCTTATCAAAACATTCATCATTTAATCGGGAAAGAGTGGCTGATATATTTAACAGTTGTTTCAAAGGTCAAAGGATCTTACATTGTATCAGGTAATAGAGACTAGCACCGTTACCCTTTTACCATTTTTAACACATTAAATTACTATTAAGTGAATTGATTGCAGAATAAAAGAAAAATTGTTGTCAATTTTTTAAAATTTATAAATGATAGTTGTTGATAGTCTGTCTATATTTGAGCCATTTTTGGCGGTATGTTACAACTTATGAATGAGATGAACAATAATTATGTTTTCAGAATTGAAGAAAATGTTCTCAAGTCAGTAATTGAATTGATTATTGTGATAAAAGTTTTTTCATAGAAAGTGACATTGAAAGATTTATGATAATGACATTTTTATACACGGAAGAGGGAAGTTCAGAAACTATGCTACCATTACAAATTGAGTTAGGGTTTAGGTTCATTTATTGTACTTTAATATATACGAAAGATTGAAAGATTAGTAATAAATGCAGAATTTTTGCATATGCCATATGTCTGACGTCACGTTAGCCGTATTAGCCCTGCAGGGCTGACATGGATTTGCGGCGCTGATACGATTCAATATCACACCCCTAGAAAAATAAACCTAAAATCAGTTTTTGCATTCATAAATATATTTTCGGGGTTATATGTACACAATCTCTTAATTTCAATTTTTTGAATGTAAGGATGATCTTATTGATAAATACACATAAAAGATATATTTCAAATTACCGACCAGGAACATTTAAAGAAGCACATGTAAAAACAAACCCAAACCGTATGAGAAAAAAGATCGTGTACATGTAAGAAGTGATTATTTACGTATTTTCTTCTCGCATGATTATTTACCTATTTTCTTCTCAACTTAATTTGTACTGCATTTTATAAGTAATATATAAAATTAAGAAATACTGTTACATAGTTATCTGGCAATATATGATGTTTAAATATGTTGCACAGAGAATGACAAATAAAATTCAGTTTTCTTCCACAACTTTTCGATTTTTGATTTCCTTTAAAATAAATTTAGTGATTATCAGTTTTTTTTTTAATGTTATTAATTCATCAATCCTGTGAATAATATGGGTTTGACAACAGTCGTATTTAGGAATAATATCTTAATATCCACATACACTTTGTTAATATGTACAAGTGTATTTCACATTCAGTGTCAAAATATAGACATATTAAAATAGAAACAATAACTTCTTCGGAACACGTCTCTATGATATATCTCAAAACATTGTATATTATGGTACAACATTTTCTTTTCCTTCTTTTTTTCTAAATTTTCTACATATCGTTATTTAGCTTCAGCGTTGTTTTCACGGAGGTTTGCCACATCCAATATTATTTCATAAATTTTCCTAAGTATCTTTTTGACGTTTCTATTCAGCATTTACAAGTAAAATTGATGCAAAGCATCAAATCGGCTGCAAACAAAATTTAGTGATTAAAGAATTTCTCTCACAATTCTAAAAGTGCCCATGCAAAAAAAGCATGTCAAACTATTGAGAAACAGTTGAGACATTTTAATTTCAAGCAAAATAAATAATAATAAAAAAGAAAAACAAAAATAAATTTTTAGCATTCGCTTATTAAAAGATTCTTGCTGACGTGATAATGCCAATGAAGGCTATGCTGCAAAGAGCACCGCAAAATGTAGGAACAGAAACTCTGTCAATTGTAGCTTTAGAGCATATTCAAAATAATTTTACTAGTTGAAAAAAATTTTTAAACTTCCATTAAAACGGGGGTGGTGTGAATATCATTAAATATATGATAAGAACTTATTGTCATCAAAATATATGCATCTCAAGAGTAACCAAGTGATATCGTCATCTTCCTCACGTGATAATGCAAATGAAGGCTATGCTGCATAGCGCACCGCAAAATGTAGGAACAGAAACTCTGTCAATTGCAGCTTTAGAGCATATTCAAAATAATTTTACTAGTTGAAAATTTTCAATTCTTATTCGCTATGCACTTCCAATATTATCTTAACAATCATAACGCTTTTTCTTTCATACTTTTTATACACTCCTTATATATATAGGTTGTAGAGATATCTATTGTAAACTCTAAAATATTATTTTAAATATCCATTAAGACTTTTCAACTTATCAATTAACTGATGGGAAATGATAATGAAATTTAAATTAGTAACAACAATTAAATTCATTTGAAAAATTATTTAAAAGCATTCTGTAAATGAATAAATTTTACTCATGATTTTAATTAATTTCCTTAATTTCATTTAAAACTATTTTAATGATATTGATTAAATATACACGTCTCATTTTACTTGAAAAAGACCATGTGTACTTTCTAACACAACCTGCAATATAAACCTGCATACGGAGTATTTATATCTCAGTTGATTCGATACGCTACTGCGGACCAAGTTGATTATAAAGATCAAAATATCTTACATATCATCTTTATGTTTTGGTTGCAAATAGAATATTTTGAAGCTATTTTTTTACTAACATTTCATTCAAGTATAAAAATATGAGGAAGAATTATTTTCTTTAATATAGTTTTATTCAAATAAATCTTCAGCTCTTTATAATTATGAAAAGAAAAGTTGTGAATGTTAATTATACAGATGAAATATATTTGGGAAAGAAATAATAAATAAACAATCATTTTTAAACAAATGAAATGAAAATAGAAATTTCGATGAAATATAATTGATCTTAATCTCAATAAGAATAGAATATTTTTAAAAAACAGCTAGTAATTTTGCATGTTCCTTTCACTTGGTCTCAAGGATCTGCTTGCATAGGCGACGACATGTTGTTTTCCGTCTTTGACATGCGATAGAATGGCTCCTTAACCTAACATACTAGCGTCGCGTCTGTTTCACTATTTGTGGTAGCTCTCTATTATATAAACATCAGAGTTTCATCTCTTTGCAGATGAAGACTTAGTACAAAAAGATAACATACTCTTTTAGCAATTAAAATTTAAGCGGGCTTCCCGTTCATCCTAATTTTTTTAAAACGCTTATTTTATCAAAATAAGCACAACTCTAAAATAACCTGCTATCAAGGGTAATTTCGGTTTATCAGTGTTTTAACGAGGATGAGTACAAACTCAATTGACAGAATACAAACTTTCAAATTCACACTGTATATTTCGACTTTTCTTAGATCTTCACAAAACAGTAGGAGTCCTAACTGGATTTTTTTATGAAATATATGATTTCTGTACGATGTTCTGTCACTGCAATTGAATATGAAAAATGATCTCCTTTGCTGCATCGTATGTACCATTAAGTCCCGCAAGCAGCAGGGACATACAGAGAGAGAGAGAGAGAGAGAGAGAGAGAGTAAAATGTCTTACCTGTTACGGAGATGATTATAACCTTTCTATCCTTTTTCTCAAATTATTTGAATACCACGCAATTATACAAAAAAAGAATTGTGATTGCCTGCATAAAATTGTAGCACATTAGATAAAATTTCGACATTATAAATAAGTTGAAAAAATTGACGCCAAAAAGAACTTTTACGTCCAATGCACATAAAAGTGCGTTAAAGTATTTAGTCGGCAGTAAACAAAATTATCACTCTGGTGGCACATGAGAAAGGAAGTCGAACAAGAAAGATGGCTCACAGATGTAAATTTGAAATTGACTACACATAAAATGAATATTGAGTAGACTTCATACGGAAGTAAATATCATACATTTTATCCATTTGACACAGAAGTAAATAACTAATCAGCAGCAAGGAAACATCAGGAATGAAAATCAGCATTTCAAAATCTAATATAAAATAGTGTTGATCGGATCACAAAAAGTTTTCAAAGGAAGCTTTCCATCACACAAGTTGGGAACTAGAACAGGAGAATACAACTTTCGACTTACAAGTTATTCAGTTCTCAGATAATTTTGAAGAAGTTGATATTAATTATGACTCACAACTACCTAAAACAATTGCTTTAATTAAACAATGGAAGCGAAGAATCCTAACTCCAATCACATAACTATTATTGAGACTCTTATCCTACCTAAGCTTAATCATTTTTTATTTCTTTGCCATCACCTGAAAATAGTTTTTGGTTGATTTTCAAAGAGATATTTTTTAAATTAATATGGAAGTCCAAATTGGATGAGATAAAGCGATCCTTGGTCACAAAAGACTATCTTTCTGGGGGCTTAAAACTGATCTATATAGATAATTTAATAATTGCTTTAAAATCTTCTTGGATGAAAAGGTTAACTCATAAACAAAAGCCTTGGATGGATTTTTTTTCTTTTTGCATTGAATGAAAAGGATGTTATTGAGAAGTTATTTCATTTTGGGGATCTGTTTATTTTAGAAAATTTACTTCCCAAAAGAATTGCTTTCTGGCAAGATGTATTTAAAACATGACTTGAAGTCATCAAATGTTTTATTATTGTAAAAACGTAAAAAATATTTTTTCAAATATCCCATTGTGGTACAATTCTAATATCTTGGTTGGCAAATGGTCTGTTTTTATCAATGTTTTTATTATTACAATATTATGTTTTGGTATGAGAAAGGAATCAGAGTAATTGGAGAATTTCTAGATGGCGAAGGAAAATTTTGATGCTATAATTATTTATTAAAAAGATTTTCCGTCTCACAAACATATATAAATAAGCAGATTGTGCAATATTATAGTGCTCTTGCTGCAGTATCAAATATTTAAAATGTTTGTTTATTGACAAAGCCTTATCACAAAATCTTTTAATACAATTATGCCCTTTTATTGTGAATTGTTGTTCCAGTCAGAAAAATGTACTTAGCCAATTTACCGCATTTTAAACACAAATAGATTTAAACTTACATCTACATCAAACTGGATTGCCATTTCGAATATCTATGGGCAGTGTAGTCTTGAAGTACATCACGTTTTTAAAGTTTGTTTTAAAGTAACAAGCAATACAGGTGTTCAGCTGGCTGTGGTTTAGAATACTGCATAGGATTCTTCCTGTGGTTTACTATCTTAAAACAATAATATTAAAACAATATAGGGAAACAACTTATTGTGCTTTCAAATATAATGTTGAAAAATTGTTTCAATCCAAAAAAATAAAATTGTTGATTTTAATTCCATATGGTTTATATGGAAATCTGTTATTGATGATTGACAGTTCAAGTTTCAGTTACTATAATTGTTATTGTACCATTTTTATCTCTATTTTATTCTCATATTGTGGATAAAAGAATAAATGAATTTACCAATTCGGATAATATATGTACAGGTATAAGATGTTGGAGGAAAAATTTTGAAAATACATATATTTTTTTTTCTTTCAATTTTATCTTTTGATTGATAGTGGGTAGTGTGAAAGGGTGAGTGTGCGTGTATATGGCATAAATGTAAACATGTTCATCTACTATCTCTTTGTTTATTAAGAGAAAATATAAATAAAAAAAGAAAAACAAAACTGAATAACAAATCCATGGCAAAAATGTATACATATTTATAACAAATCTTTTCATGTACACAAATGTATTATGAAGTTGATTTTGAACATTCTGAATGTCGGGCAGCTGCAGTAAATATTTTCCTTATCCTTTTTCTGACGATAAACTGTTTAAGTACCGTAATCCTGTTTCCACTTACACGATACTTATGTTTGTCACAACTCTTAAAACAAAACAGTTTATACTCAGAGGGAATAATGTCAGTTTCATTTCTGATTACAATTGTGCATCAATTTTAACCCTTAATATAAATATTTGGAAGGGTGTATAGTTCAAAGTATAAACCAATGCAATATAAAATATATAGGGCTGTGGGGTTGGGGCATGATATTTTTTTTCACTTTCTCATTTCACTTACTGTAAACCAACTTTTATTCGCGTGCGAGAAATTTTCGCGATGTTCGCGAGAGCCTCGTCATCGCGAATATTTCTCGCCGCGAACCGGTCCTTAGCGTGTATGTGTCTAATAAACAACAGATCCAAAAGGGCTTGATCGCGAAAATAAATCGTCGCGAACTAGTTTATCCGTGGTAAATCGCGAAATAAAGTCGTCGCGAATAAAAGTTGGTTTACAGTAGTTGAGGAATATTCATTTAACGTTTTATGATACACATTAATTCTTGTAAGGAGAGTTTGTATACAAACATGAATGAAAGCTGAGTAGAAACTAATTATTCAAAGTTTTATGCCCCATATTTTAGTTTGCGACGAGTATTTGCATAAAAAACATGTACCTGTAAACTCCGCGATGGAAATGTACTGCTGACCTACCTATCCAAAAATTTTTATATCAATGAATACAAAACTTACACTTAGCAGTCTGTTATTAACTTGTCTTGATATACTTATTTTTTTTCAATTAGAAACAAATATACACATTATTATCTTATGTTGCTGGTAAAGAGGTTAGAACATATATCAAGACTATATTTTTAATAGGCGTCGGAACGTGGTTGCTAGGGGGTGGGGAATTTGGAGGGGGGCTTAACACCCCCTTCCCACTTTTTTCTCAACTATATACTTAGCTTAAACATTGAACATTGCTGAGTATGTTTAGCCCCCCCCCCCCCGACTTTCAACAGACACGTCGCAATATAGGTTAAAAATGGGGAAAGTGGTGGTGTTTGGAAAAAAAAATTGATACTGTTTCGACCCCCCCTCCACGAAAGAGGAGTTTTGGGTTTTGGAAATGTTTCCTTTCTTTATGGTCAGGTTTTTTTTTAAGGTATAATTTTTTTACACTTAGCCCCTCCCACTTTCAATTCCTTCAGATGACAATATTTCTAAAGCTAATTACTTAAATATTAATGTGTTGCTTCATTCTGTGTAGGAATCTGTTCTAGATAACTGTCTTCTTGTTAATTGATCTCTGATGTTTAAAACTAACTTTTACAAATATAATGGTATTAGTGCAGCTTATATTTATAATGCTTAATATATTAGTTTTATAAATGATTAAAATATCTGTTCTAGAGTCGCGGTGCAAGGCGTTGTTCCTTACGTCGCGTGTTCGATTTTCGCTGTGGGGTGTGAAGACTGATCCTTCGGACGACATCGTATAAAACGAGGTATCTTGTCGTCGTAGGTTGGCACAGAAAGATCCCTTACTGCTCAATGGTCGGAAGACAGATTTTGTCGTCTCCATGTGAGTGAAAAATGCTCGAAAGTGACGTTAAACAAAATACAAACAAATAAATCTTCAACAAAAAAAGTACAAGTAGGGAGAGTCAGTCAGTAATCAAACAGGAGTTATTCCACCTGTGGTAGAGTAAATCAATCGAACAGCTCTTCCTCTATAGAAATGGTATATCTGCATATCTTTTTAAGATAATATCTCTTTAAGAAAAGCAAATCTTTGTATCGTTTATAGATAGCTTTTATTGTTTAAATGATAACTTGAAAATTTTTAAAAGCAACTGTGGTGATATTCTCAAAATTCATCATTTTTAGATTCAGTATTGTATGAAATACAGGGAACAAACAGAAATGACATAGAAAGGTCTACTTTTAATTATGAACATATTTTAGCTGAAGAAAGTATTTCAAAACTTGATATTCTGATACCATTTTCTTTGAAGTATCTAAATAAAGAATATTCTTTTCACTTGTGGTTCAATTTGCAATAATTATAGAATAGGTCATCGATATTGACTTTAAGTTGGTAAACCAGATAAACAATATTTTAGGGAGGATTCAATTTTGGCATTTTACGAGAGTAAATTAAATTCGCTTAAAAATATTAGGAAAATATCACGTAGAATTCATTCTGTATAATGAAAATAAGCATTCATTGCATTATAAAATTACTACTCTCTATCTACTCATTATTTGGCAGAAATCTGCCTTGCATCTTACTAAAAATTAAACTTGTAATCCAGGAACTATGTAAATGGTCTGAAATCAGAGTTCTCTGTGTTACACTGTTTTTCTATCTTCTCAGTCAGGATTCGATAACTTTTCGATGGAATCATTTTGATTGAAGTTCTACGTTCCTAGCAACATTGAATATCAAGCAAGATGTTTATTGCTGACAATATCTAGGAAGCAGGTAGGAGTTATGAATTAAAAATGGATAAACTCGCTATTACAGTATTTATGATACTGGGACTGGATCATACCATAAGCTTATTTAGAAGTATGTGTTCAACAGAACAAAAATAGACAGGAATATTACATGTACAATAACCTTAATCTATTGGCCATATAGTAAGCCACACAACTAGAACAAATATAACGTTTTTATTTTTCAACATTTTCATTCTCTTATTTACTACACCATGTATGAAATTTTTTGTCTCCCCCCCCCCATGTTTACACGTAGAGATACAATTACAATTTGTTTCGAAATTATTAAGACACATATGTTTACTTTAGTAAGGAAAGAGATAAATTTATGAAAATTGTTAACATTTTATCAAGAATAAATAAATCAAATGTGCAAAATTTGTAATGTATCGATTAAATCATAAACTGAAATAAATCACGACATCATTGTAACTTCACACCAACTGTTGATATTTTCTTGTGATGGAAAAATTGGAAAGGTTTACTCTTTTCCACCTATCTTCACACAATCCTAGAAATCAAATATTTTTTTTTTCTTTTCTTATTGGTGTTTTTTTAATAATCAATGAAGATCAAACGTTTGTATTACTACATCACCTATGTAAAATTCAATTGAGTATCATATTTGATTACTTGACATCATCCAGTATCGATTCTTGCAAAGCTGGTGAGCATTATTTTGTCCAAAATAAAAGATGATAATCCGGGCCTCTCCTCTTATTAAGGTCCAATTATTTCTTAGATCAAGATACCATGAAAAAATTTACCAGGTAGACACTTTCACAAGATTTGCGTATTGTTTTCTATTTGGCTGGTTCTTTAGGCTGGACAAGAGTTCTTCACAGCTCTACAAACGTGTGTTTATTTTGTCACTTTGACGATAAATGATATTTGTTTTTGTTTTTTTTTTTCAAAATTCTCTTTTGTACTTCAGGAATGAATTTAATAGCTACCCAATTCATACGGTATAGAATGGGATGGGCTTTACGCTACGAAACCCCGAAGACGATTTTTTTAAAAGAAAGGGTAGATCCCAGTAACCATGCAGAGAAAAACAATCTTTTTTTTTTCTTTTTTAATTCCATAAACCCTTACCAGACCGAGTTGTAACAAGCATCAATTTGTGCACACTAATTAGGAATAGGAGAAATTCAAACAGGCCTAAATACACTGCAATCATCGGTTGCTATGTTAAAAATGCAACTTCCATTAAAAACAAGAGTACTTGCATTATTAAACGCAAAGGTAGAAAATTTATTATAGGATTAAACGTTCTTTTTTCAGAATTTATCGATGTGTAAACTCTGCCTTTTTACTCACAAACTGAATAAAAGTGCGAAGCACTTTTATGTAAAGTTTGTGAGTAAAAAGGCAGTTTACACATCGATAAATTCTGAAAAAAAACGTTTAATTCTTAGATTTCCAATTACGAATTTTTTAAATTATTAAAATTATTTCCCTTTGAGGCCGCCATACAATCCGTTATTTTGTACGGCGTAGGAATACTTTATGCCGCAAAGAAACGTATGATGAATATCGATAAAATCCAACCTAAATTGTCAAAACAATCAATAAATAAACTTATGTAAACTCATTGATTGTTGTTCAAGTCAACAAATATCGTAAATACGCGTATTCTATTTGTGTTTGACCATGGCCATGTTGACTTAAACAAACAACGTCATAACGAAAGTAGCAGACCGACGATGTCCTCGATTTCCTCTGGTTTGTTCAAAGATTTAGGGAGAATATGGGATCTGTAGAATGTAAACATATGAATTTGATGCTAAAAAAGGCAAGAATATGAGGTATGTTTCTTTTCCCTATCAGTATTACAACCATACCAACTGAGCTGATATGGAAAATGACAGCATGATCAGCAATTTTTTAAAATTCACACTCGTGATCCGACAGTGACATAAACATGATATTACCGTCTGTCAGTCCTGTTTATCTCTTTTTCATTCATTCATTCGATCATTCATTCATTTTTTTTTATTTCAAGTTTCTTGTAATCATAATTTAACTATAAAACGGACTAGAATTATCTGTTTTCATTGTTTTACAAGAGTCAAGAAAGTAGTTCTGATGATCGAAGAATTCATAGATGTGTAAACGTTTTCTTGAATTTGTTTTCGTCCAATCAAAACACAGGGAATCAATAAATAAAATTAAGATTGGAATTATTAAAATATAAAGCATGACAGTTTTTGCACATTTTAATAATACCATGATTTGTGGTTCAAACACCTTGAATGGTATCGAATGAAATTGAGGGCATGTACGGCAGGAAATATGATAAAGAATAGTGAGATACCCGAGATTCCCCAGTTATAGAGAAATTTACATTTCCCCAAACTCGTTTAAAATGATCTTTGTATTCGTGTTAAGAATTTTATCAAACCTGCAAATTGAAATGTAAAAAAAAATTACATATTCTGTTTTTGTTTTTTAGTCCTACAATTAGTCTTACAATTGGTCTATTGATAGTTTGAATGTTACAAATTTTTAATATCCTATTTCATTATTGTTAAATATGTTATGATTTTATTCCACCGTAAACAACATTTCGGAGGTATATAGTTTTTGTCGTGTCCGTCCGTCCGTCGGTCTGTCTCTCTGTTTGTCTCTCTGTCTGTCTGTTTGTCCGCAAAAACCTTGTCCATAACTTTTGATTTAGTGAAGCTATGACATTCATATTTCACACGTGTATTCTTTTCGACAAGACCTTTCTTCAAGTACTACCAAATGATTTTTATAGACCTTGACCTTGGATCTTGACCAAGTTAAACACAAAAATTTGAACTTTTAATTTGTTTAGACCTCTGAAACAATAGATACCAGGTCATATATACTGACATATTTTTTTTTGTGGAAAGCCGTCATTGGATACCAACAGGTTTTACATTTTGACGTTGACCTCGGAGATTTTCGTGCCTATGAAAAAACTTTGGACTTGGCTAAAACGTTTGAACAATAAGTACTAGGGCTCTCATCTTCACATATGTAATTCTTTTGAAAAGACCTTCCATTGAAAACCAAAAATTTTGTATCCTTGACCTTGGAGTTATCTACTTTAAAAAAAAATATTGACCATAATTTTTTAAGCGTTAGGACAAGGGCATTCATACTTTCAAAAAATTAGTCCTTGTGACAAAACCTTTCATTTGATATCAAGAACCTTAGCCCTATTACCTAGACCGTGGCCTTTGACCTGTTTTTTTTTACGAACTTAAACCTTGCCCATAATTATTGAACAGTAGGGGCTAGAGCTTTTATATTTCATATCTGAAATCCTTGTGAGAAGACCTTTCTTCGAATATCAAGAATCTTTACCCTTTGACCTTGACCTTAGACTTTGACCTTCTTTTAACAAACTTTAACCTTGGCCATAACTTTTAAACAGTAAGAGCCAGCGCTTTCATACTTCCCATACGTAATCTTTGGGATAATTTTTTTTTTAGAAACCAACATTGTCAAAGCCCAATTTTTTAATGTTATGGTTATTGTTATGTTATGGTCAAATTGAAGTTTTGGGAGTTATTGAAAACTGTATCAAACTCGATCTTAGGTCAAGCTCAACCGATCAAAGATGTTAGTATCCATAGAAACATTATCACAAGGAATACACTAGTCAAGTATGAGA
>NW_026926449.1:0-217500 GCF_032062105.1 Saccostrea cuccullata
AAATTGTTGTATTTTTTTACTTGAATAAAATCTGTGTTCTTGTTTCTATTGTGTGTTATTGTTTTTTTTTTTCCATTTTCGGAAAATCACTGTGAATGAGTGACGTCATAATCAAATTCTTTTGACTCGCTGCCAAAATCGTAGTAGCAGCGTTGTGAATCGTAGTAGCAGCGTATAGTGTATAATGTAAACACAGTGTAAACACCCCGTATAGGACATATAGGGGCTATGTACTAACCCACCTAGCCCCCCTAGGGTTAGGGTTAGGGTTGTACTGAGTTGACCCAGCTATCCCCCACCAGGGGCTGCACTCCGTTGAACCCCCTATCCCCTCCAGGGGCTGCACTCTGTTGAACCCCCCTATCCCCCCCAGGGGCTGCACTCAGTTGACCCACCTATCCCCCCCAACCCCAAAAGTGCACTCAGTTGACCCAGCCAACCAGACCGTTTATACTACTCTTGTATCAGTAGGCTAACAATTTTTTAACCCATATATAATACGTTTTATCCTATGGGTTTCAAAAATTACTGTAACGACCTGTGGATGGGAATTGTAGCTATTATTCCACTATCGGATTTAGAGGGGAGCCCCCCTTTTGAGTCTTCAGAAATACACAATATTTGATAAATCAATGTTTTTTGGTGTGACTGTGGGCCCCTACCCTGACCTCAAACTGGACGCCGCCCCCCCCCCCTTTTCAAAATTTCTGGATCTGCCACTGTATTCAGTATAGTTTTTTTTCCTTTCAGCCAAGGACATATTATTCAGTTTTAAAAGATTATTAGTCTCTATAATCATATTCATTTTAAAAAATCATTTGCTTTCTAACGCAGTATTCATTGCAGTCCTCCAGCATATCACTCTGACTGATCGTGAGACACACTAATTCTTTTTCGAAAACCAAATTCATAATACTAGTAATTCTGATATCTCAAGTTTATCTTGAATCCCGGTTTGAACTCCTTAGACCTTGAGACTAATGTTTATGTACAGAGCTGATTTCTTGTACTATGTAGTCTTGTACATAACATTTCACCATTTTTCACATATCAAAATCATTCTTTTGCTTGTAGGAAATAAACAGAGGCTAAAATTTGTATGCACATTAAATAAACAGGAAAAACAGTTGATTTTACTTGAATTCCAGGATAAACAGTAGGGATGTGCGATTTTATCGGTATACCGGTATATCGCGATTTTTTGTTGCGTGATACGTATCGTGATACGGAGACCTAAATACCGGTATTTATGTACATATTATAAAGTCCAGAAATTATTCATTTTTTTGTTTAATCTTTTCAAATTACAATTACAGAAAGTATAAAAATGTTGTAAAACGTGAAAAGAACGGCATCTTACCGTCCAAACATAGTTGATTTTATATACATAAATATTTCAAGAAAATAAAATTTTGTTTTTCAAGCAAATTTTTTTAGAAAAATAATGACTTTTCATATAAAATCATTGTAAAAACTGCTTTTAAAAATATCATGATTTTATCGTGATATTGTCGGAAAAAATTGTGATATTTAAGGAATGAAGCTAATTTCAACTTATGTTATACGATATAACATAACTTGGGGCAGTTTACGCTTTATAAACCGCGAAGCGGCTTATAAAAAAGCGTAAACTGTCCCAAGTTTTGTTATTTATATAGAGGAAAATAAAACAAACATGATTTCATACACGTTTATTTTGATATTGGCGTTTGTTGGTCGTGGCATATTAAGTACAGCTATTTATAAGAACCAGGCAGAAATGAAAATAAGTGATTCATGATAGTGATAGATTTTTCAAAAACTATCATATTTACATTAAGATACATCAAACTAAATACTTGATCACAGTTATAAATGGATTTCATGCATAGTTGATTAAAAAAAGAATTCAATATATACTGAAACAGTCAACAATATCCATTGAAAGGTGTCTGTACGTGCAGGTGATTTTTTAAGAAGGCCCGCACTCTCCTTGAATGTGAATTATAAAATATTGAACATCTAGTATCAAAGAGTAAAAAACAATTAAAAAACCCATGGGTTATTTTAATTACGAATAGATATTGTGATTTTAAATTATGTAAAAACATGAAATTCTAGTTATCTCCCTTGGCACTCTTTAGTAAAAGGAGTTGGAAAGAGTGTATTTAACTCTTCAGTTTAGAAGGGGAGGATTAAGAAATGTGTGTGATTTCATCTTCATTTTGGAAGTTTTTCCGGTTTTCATACGTCCAAGGGGCATGTAAGTCTAAAATTTTCATTAGAAAAATATAATCCTAGGATTAAAAAAAAATAACTGCCTGCAATTTGCCTTTTTTTATCTGACAAAAACAAAATTTTATTTCCTACACATGCTATGAGTTTGAGTGTTTTGATTTAGGCTAACTTGTTTAACAATAACATCAAAACTACTTAAATTAATCAGTTAATTTTGGGGAAAAAACATTTAATTTTGTACTGGAATTTGAACAGTAGCTTGCTGCTGGGGATTAGAGTATGATGAGTATCTCTCCTTTCCGTCGATACTCCCTTAGTACTGCAATATACACAGTTGACTGGAAGAAATCCTTGACCTCAGCATACATGAAGCCATAGCAAGAAGCAGTGAAAGCCACAGCAGAGATTGGATGGAGCATAATTTTTTCTATGTATCGGTGCCTCTATAGATGTCATATTTAGATCAGGTATTTAATACATAACACAGACAAATGTCTAAACAAAGGCAATGTTGACTATTTTTTTTCAAATTGAAAAAGGGGAAAGTCAGAAAAATTGATAGCAAACATACAGGCTGACTGCTAGTAAAAGTTATCAGTTCTGGTAAAAATCTACCAGCCTAGCTGAGAAAATAATTGTCTTTTGTAAAATATATTTTTGAAACTAGAGGTACTGTGAGCAATGAGCAAATGATACCCCCCCCCCCCCATATGAATATAATAGTGACCATAATTTGCTGTAGGAAAATATATTAATAATGCCATACTTTCGTACAATACCACTATTTTTTGCATAATTTTACTCTTAAACACACAAAATCTCAGGAGCTTCTGGGGCTTTGCCCCCTGGACCCCCTTCATTCAAACTATGGTATGACTAAACATATGACTGTACTTTGGAACATCACTATCAAGACCCCTTGTCTGAACAAAGTTATCCACGCCCCCCCCCCTCCCCCTCCCTTTTAATCACAAATCCTGTACTGCTCATGATACCATTAGTTGATTCGGAAGCGATTAATCAAATTATTAAATTTTAATTAATGAAAACTTTAAACAAGTCCAGCTGGGCATCAATATGTGCAAATTGGTAAGCCCACAGCAAAATTTGTGCGTCTCGGGCGGTCAGGCGCACTGTTATTTCGAACACTGTTTTCCGAATGGCCAATGGGTCCTTCTTAAACTAGTGAATATTTAATTAAGCCCTGAAAAAACTCAGATGTTATGGCAAAACCATAATTACTGGTACTATTTTTCTTATTCATTTACTCAAAATTTAAAATTGTGCCCTTTCAAACTGTATATTTCCAAAGTTATATGTGTATGATATTCTTCAAATGCATTTCCTTTTATTTGAATTATATATAAGGGTGGGGAGTCCTACAAAATTTAATTGACAAGCAAAACAACCAATAAAATACTGTTATGGTTTTATCAGTTGAAACGGTGGGAGGGGGTGTAAAGCCATATAACCCTATCTGAATGGGGGAGGGGGGGGGGCTTCCCAAATATTCCTACAAGCAAATATATACACACATAGAAAGAGAGAGATTTATAAATATGAGAGCACATACAATATGAATGGGTTTCTGCCAATGTTTTCGTCTAATTTATAGGTTTAAAACTTAAAAAATAAAATTTGATCCTACAAAACTAGAACTCTTTTTCAATTTATAGCTGATAGTATGAATTCATGATGATATCACTAGTACATGGGGGAGGGGGGGGGGTAAATAAATATTTATTATCAATAATTCAAAAGCTAAATTGTTATATAAATGTATGCATTCTCTTGTCATATAATGAATTTCATGATTTGTTATCATTTCAGATGCAATCTGAGCCTTGTTCTGAATTTCAAAATCCCCTTTGACAACACCTGCACAGCTGAGGTAATGTAAACTTAAAAATTGAGGACAACCGTCACCAAGAAAAGATTATCAATTCAACTAACGTTAGAGTTATATATATATACTTTATATTATTTATGTATCATTAGATAATTGGGTAATTTGTGTTGACAACTTGCAGTTTTTTTAATTATCATTAAGAACATTCCTTTTCGTTTAGCAATCAAGGGCCTTCTGACTAAGGGTTGAATTGTAGTGAACACTACAATGCAGAGACTTTGAAACAGGTATATATTTCTTCTGATCTTGATTCTCTGATTTTTTTAGCTCACCTGAGTTGAAGGCTCAAGTGATCTTTTCTGATCAAAGTTTGTTTTTTATCTGTCATTGTCATTCTTCAAGGGGAGAGAATTACAAAATTAATAGCATTACTGATATCTTCTCAAAAACCAATAGCCCAGGAAATATGAAAGTTATGTGGAACCATTGTCGGGTAGTGTAGATTCAAATTTTTCAAATCATGAACCCCATGTGTAGGATGGGGCCACAATGGATGATCAAAGTTTAACATAGGAATATATAAAAAAAAATATTTTAAAATTTTCTTTTTGGATACAACAAGCCTTGATTGGTAATATTTATATGAAAGCATTTTCAGGTGGTGTAGATTCAAGTTTGATCAAATCATGACCCCGGGGATAGGGTGGGACCACAAAGGCCAATCAAAGTTTAACTAAGAATATAGAGAAAAAATCCTTTAAAAATATTCTTCCAAAGAACAGAAAAGCCAGTAAGTTATATATACATATGGAAGCATTTTCTTGTAGATTTGTCCAAATCATAACCCCCCCCCCCCCCTGAGGTATAGGGTGGGGTTACAATAAAAGTGTTCAAACTTGTAGGGAAAAACTCACAGTTAGTCAAAAATAAGTACCCTGTAAGCATCCTTAGTGTAGATTCAGTTATGGTCAATCATCTCTCTCTCTCTCCCTTACAGGGAGAGGTCAGGACCACATATGCTTTTAAGCTTTTCAATACAAAGCTGATTTTTTATTTTTATCCAAGCCAGGTAAGTGATGTTGCCCTGGGTTTCTTGTTATCTTCACATACATGTACAGTAAAACTCGGTTATAACAAACTAGGACCTGTAAAAGTACTTCGCTACATAATTCGTTATATCCATATTTGTAATTTTGTAATATTTATATAGTTGGGGATCCAAGAAGACTTCTGTGAATTCACAATGTCCGTGTTTGTACTAAACAAGTTTTACTGCAGTTACATGTATGTGGAAGCCAAAAAGGAGTAAAAGATGTATAATTGTATGTCATCTTCATTATTTTGTTCAATCCATACAAATGTTTCTTTGAATATAGGAAACTAAAATCAGTAGAAAGTTAGAAATTAAAATTTATAAAATGCAGCATATCTAAACAGAATTTTTGTTGTTGAAAAAAAACCCTTTTCAGATGAGCAAGGCTGTACATGTAATTGTTATACTAATATTCAGAATCAAATACCGGTAACAGCTAACTACTTGAGGCAAGGATAGGGTGAGGGTTAAAGAAGGGGTTACATCACTTGAAAATTTAGAGAAGAATTGTAGAGCTAAGGTTTTTCTCCAGAACCACAGGGCCAAATTTTACCAAACTTGGCAGGGCTAAGACCCCTTACAAGGGGTGATAATCAGGAAAAGAGAAAAAAATAGGGAGCCACTGGGTCAGAAAAGCTGAAACTTGTGTTAAAGCATCCAGGGATTAAGTGTAGATTCTAAATTGTTTAAATCATGCTCCCTCCTCCTAAGAATAGACCTAAACCACAATAGGTATTACAAGTAGGAAAATCTGGTGTAGAACAGCATGACCAGTTACTCTGGTTAGTGTTATGGACCATGGCCTTCTTGTATTCATGATCATGATCATAGAGAAAACGAACCATAGCTACTCTCCTCCTTCAACAGCAACAAGAAAAAATTGCTTTACGGAATGTCTATTTTCATTAACAAAGTTCAAATTTTGAATTATATTTTTTCCAGATTGATGAATGAACCACATGCATTATGTCAGAGGAATCTAGCTGGACTTGGAGCACCTTTTTAGCAGCCAGGACACATAGATGTACCTATACAGTATACACATATAATCTCAACGGCACATTTCTAAATGATGGCCAAAAAATCTAATAAAGACACTGTCAGTTTAAAACTTTTTGAAAGAAATCCAGACCAGAAACAAAGGATATTGATTTTTAAGCTCCTCCAAATGTAAAAGGGGTTTTATTGAAACCAAGACCAGGATACACCCACGGATATTTAATATTACACCCCTTCAACATAAAATTTTGAATTTTAGTTTGCCTATCTAGTCAAGAACATGGATTTTTTGACATTTGATACACTTTACATGTAGAATGTTATATTGACATTTTTTCAAGATTTCTTTACTGTAAACTATTTATTTTAGCAAAAAGTACATTTACAGATGATTTTTCAAAAATTGCTTTAAAAATACAATTGAAATATTTAGATCATGTCTCATAAATGGTTAATCACAGTTACCACAGAAACCAAATATTTGTTTTAAAGAAGTTAGGTACAAAAAAATGTGTCTTTCAGTATTTTAGCTAATGGCAGTTTTCTTCATACAAGCTAATCACATTGACTAAATTGTATAGGCAAATACAATATTTTTGGAGATGTTGTCATGGTAACCAAATACAAATCACAAAAGCATATTTAAAATAATATATATTTTCATGCATTTACAATAAACTGTGAAAATAATACATGTATGTTAGTCAATAGTTATTTTATATTTTATGGAGATTTTGTAAAGTTAATTTATTTAAAAAAGCATTTCCAGGATAATTTGTTACCATGGTTACAAAAATTTATGAGAAATACACTGGTTTTATCTAATATTTGCAAGGTTTAGGAGAACATTTTCTATCTTATATTATCAATTTTTTTGTGCTTGTGGTATTTTTTCCACAACATACTCTGAAAATGATGTATTTTGGTATTTTCTTTAAAAATTAATTTTTGTGATATTCTGTTGCCATGGTTACAGAATTTTTTTGAAAAACCAATGGGTTTTGTTTTGTTTTATTAGAATTAGGATTGTGGTCTTTCTATCCCATGCTTTCAGTTTTCTTTAACATGTGGGATTTTTTTCTAACTATGCTCCTAAAAATGGGTATTATTTTGAGACATTTTGTTTCCATGGTAACAGAATATTATTTAAAAACCCATGGGTTTTATTTAATTTTATTGAAATTAAGAAAGTGCTCTTTCTATTCCACATAATCAGATTTCTTTAACATGTGGGATTTTTTCTTTCTATGCTCCTAAAAACGGTTATTATTGTGAAAAATGAATTTTTGTGACATTTCGTTGCCATGGTAACAGAATATTATTTAAAAACCCATGGGTTTTATTTAATTTTATTGAAATTAAGAAAGTGCTCTTTCTATTCCACATGATCAGATTTCTTTAACATTTGGAATTTTTTCTTACTATGCTCCTAAAAACGGATATTATTGTGAAAAATGAATTTTTGTGACATTTCGTTGCCATGGTAACAGAATATTTTTAAAAAACCCATGGGTTTTATTTAATTTTATTAAAATTAAGAATGTGCTCTTTCTATCCCATGTTATCAGATTTCTTTAACATGCGGGCCTTTTTCTTAATATGCTTCTAAAATATGTTGGATTTGAAGAAATATTGTGAAAAGTGAATTTTATGAAATGACCTATGTTAAATTGAAATTCAGCACCTTTAATAAATCCTATATAATTTTATCCTTATGGTAATCATTTATCATTTTGTATGTACTTCTCAGGAAAAAAAGATTTATTTATGGTACTATCATCAAAAAAGCTCTGTTCCTGTGTTCAATAATAGCTAAATTCACATTTTTTTCAATTTTTTGCTTGGTTGCCATGTGCATTTACATGGTGCATTGTTTCCATGGCAACATAGGCTGGCCAAAAAAATTATGTTGTCCAATGATGTTCCCTTGGTCCATGAAGCAACATATTAAAATTTTGTAAAAATCTGAAGTGGTCATGAATCACCCCCTGCCTGGTTCTTACAAATAGCTGTACTTAAAAGCAGCAGGGGTCGCCAAGCGTAAAAGGGCGACCCCAAATAACAACAAACAGCAGCAGCAGCAAGCAACATGAAAGCATAATATCACATGTACATGTAATAAGCATAATAATGGCCGTTCCGGGTATACCGCGAACGGTAATTAACCTTACAATTAAATTTTATGTACATGTATTTTAAATAAACTTTACATTGTCAAGTTTATATGTATGTTGTAGTTATCGTTCCGGGTTATCAAACCGCGAACGTTACAACTGATATTTTAGCAAGCAAAACACTGTGCATGAAATTTGTTGAAAGCAGTACACATTTTGCACAGCAACTGAGTTTGTTTCAAGTAAGCAAAGCAGACCAATTAATTCATGAATTTGTTGAAAGCAGCACACATTTTCATAGTAAATGAGATTGCTTTAAGCAGCAGCAGCACAATGAATTTTAGCATCAGTTGAATGGCTCGGCGCAAACTGAATCTTGGGACGACAAGGGGAAAAACCAATCGTAATTCTATGGAATGTCATCAAGGAATTCAAGCGAGGCTAAATACGCAATCAAAATTACAGCATACAAGGTCAAGCCCATGGAATGCCACGACGAAAATCTTCCAAGTGACGTCAATACTCAAGTCGAACCTGAAATGATAGAGAAAACCCCAACAGCAGACAAAAACTTCTTAAAATTATTTAGTGTTAAGATGCAGATTCTACCATTACTCTTCAATATGGGGCGGGATGGGATGGGATTTTAGATACAATCGTGATCGAAAGCATATTTTCTTAAAAGTTCTGTCTGCAACAAAATTCGTGTACCTTTCGTTTTTGGATCAAGGGCAAAGAGGGAGAATTTAAGATATCCCGATCTAATTTATATTCGAGCTAACCCAACTCAAATAGCAGCAACAAATTTTTCCTCATAAAATAAGTGCATCTATTCTTTAAATTAATAGATGCTATTATATCGTATAACATAAGTTGAAATTAGCTTTATTCTTTATAATTTAATTTCAGTGTAGACAATGAGACAATTTTACTTCCGGAAAGAGGCTTGAAAAGTTAAAATATAGCATATTTTAAAAGTAACGTCAAGCGGAGTAATACGTTTTTGACGTAACTCATTGTGACGTAGGCAAGTTATGTTATACAAAATATTATATGTTCCTCTGAATGGCTTGATATAAGTGAAATTAAATTATATCGCGATACGAAATTTTTGGCGATACCCATCCCTAATAAACAGAGCTGTATGCTGGCAATATGTAAACAACTTCCAGTCAATTTTGTACAATGATTTTTTTACCTTTCTCACTGAAGAGCTCACAATTATGAAAGGGAGGGATTCACTTTCAAAGTAAATGTCTGCTATTTTAATCAAAGATTTCTCATATTTATAGAGAGAATACCAACAAGGTTTTAATATACCTTTTAAAATAAGATGTTATATTTCTTATTTCTGTGAGTAACATGACTTGAAGTAGCCGCATTTCATTAAAAAACTTTCCCAAATATTGCATTTTTTCAGAAAAAATCAACTTTAGACACTGTTTCCATGGTAACTACTCAACATCCATATGATCTAACTATATTTTTTGAAGTAGTTTATGAGGTGGTACTTTCAAGACAAATTTGAAAAAAATCTGTGACTATGCGTGCCACAAAAGTTTAAGTGGTTACAGAGAATGGGTATTAATTTGAAATTATGTATAAGTTACAAAAATATCTTGAATAGTTTTTTTGGTTTGAAAGTTAGCAAGCTGCAAATTTGAGAAAAGTGAGGTCAAGGTTAAAACAAATCTTTAAACAGTTGAATACCTCACTATATGTGTCAGCAAATGAAGTTTGATAAAAATATCTTGAAAAATTTCTTAAGAAACTAAGCTTAACACAAAGTGTCACAGATTGACAGACATAAGGACAGAGGGAGGACATGCCAAACACTATACATGTTATGTGTATTATATACATTATTAACCTCAGCAAAAATTATTCTGCATTTAAATCCAGAATTGTCTAAAAAGAATTTGATAAACCTTTCGGCACATGACCTATCAGAAGGCCTGCTACATATTTTAGCAGCAACCCTCTTTTGGGGTCATTGGTGGTTTCATAAAGTTCTTGCTTTCTTTTGATTTAGGACATTTTCTTCTTTTTTCTTTCTTTGGGCTCAGTGATATATTAGATATAGCAAACACTAAAGAAAATAAATACAATCTACATTATTTAATATTTAATGAGATTGTTCATTCTTTATAGTTTCTCAATTCAATTTTATTCAATTCATTCAAAGGATCTTTGAATTTGTAGTATCTTCTGTAAACAGCATGTGTGAGAGAGAGAGAAGCTATATAGGGGGAGGGAGAAAGGTACTTAAAGCCATGACTTTGAAATTAATAATTCTTTCTCAGCCTTTTCAAATCAACATTATTTATCATAAAACTCTGAATCTAAAATGATTTCATGTTTCTGACTTTTTGTTTACGTATTTCTTTTGTTTGTTATACCAGCTCTTTTGAGACAACCCCGAATATGGTTAATTCGGAACTGCTTAAAATGGGATGTTGTGAATATTGCTCTTTATTTTGGATTTACGTCGTATTTTAACGAAACCGAAATTTCATGAGATAGAAGATACATCAATGTTTCATTCACATATCTTAAATGAAATACATATCTAACCACAGTTTCAGTGTTTAATGTCGGTCAACGTCACTTAAGCGCTTGCGGTTGTAAACAAAAACCCTGGACACGGTAAGAAAGACGGAGTTCTTGATCTCGCTATGTCATCCAGAGTATGGACAATACATAAAGCTTCATTTATATAAAGAATCATTAGAAGCAGAAACATTTATGTTTGTATAATTTTAATTATTTAATTAAAATTATTCGAACTGCTTAAAATCCGGAACTGCATAAAGCACTGTACAACTCATAATTTTCACTTTATCAAAGATTCCGTAAAGAGACCATTGAGTAGTCAATTTGACCGAATCTGACATATGATGAAAACAAAACCATCTTATAATTTTGTCGATTTCTTTCTAATTGTTTTATTATATTTAACAAAACACTTTTTAATTCAGTCTTAGAAGCCATATAAATCGAATAGGTTCTATCATTTAAAGGACCATTTTAAAATGGTTTAATGCTTCAAGTTCGAAACACAGAATTTTTATCAGGATTTCACTTTTTCCCTATGAAAAAAAATAAAAGAAAGATAAATCTTGCTGAGAAATATGTTTTTCTTACAACCAAACACAGCATTTTGATATTCTGACTTATGAATTCAAAGCAGCGCTTCTTTTTAAAGTAATATACGCTATAACGTGCGCCATTTTAAAATACGGCTGGAAATTTATATATTTTGTTTACCAATAAAAGTTACGAAAATGCTGTAAATTACACCATTTAAATAAAATTCGTTATAAAGTTATCAAATTATAATTATTTATTATCCTGCAAGGAGAATAATGTCTATTTTTAAGTAAATCCACCACTTGACGCCGTCGCTACTTTTAGATTGATAAACAAACACGGCGTCAAGAAAACGAGGTAAGCCCTTTGAGATACAACTCACTTTTGACATGGATGGCGTGTTACTATTAATATAACTTATCTTTAAATGTAATCAGTATCAACCATCTATACTCTGTTATGACGCATATTAACCTTTTATTAATAATCGTTGTCAAAATGCAACGTGCCTCGTTGTCTATAATTTCCCGTGGACATACGTGTCTATATTTAGACCTACTGTTTACACACTTCCTTTATCAATATTCATGAAAAGACTGAATTCTTGATTGCAGATATTGCTTTATTGTTCTGTTATTACAACGAGTTTTATAGTTAAATTTTGTGGAAATATTATTTTTTCATTACACTTTATGTGTTTCAGTTCATTTAATCATTTTGTTTCACATACAAATCGGCATCCATACGGCTCATATTACTTTAATATATTAAACATTTCCAGATTTCGCTATCTCGAGACCGTACTCGCGCACTGACTCTGACAGTTGTTTCAAAATGTTTAGGGGCCCTGTCAAAATTTGATTTATTTGTAAGCAACAAGAACACTGTTTCCTAGATAAATCAACGTAATATGTAGCATTTAAAGCCATATGTAGCGTATTTTCCATTAGTTCAGACTAACTAAAATTAAACTAATCTTTCTCTTTGTTTTGTTATTTTGTATAAAAATAGGACTTTCCTGTAAATAACACAATTTAAATCGATCGCATTACATAGAAATACGAAATTAAAACAATAATCGATTAATTTCCGACTCGGATTAAAATAAAATATCAAACACAGTTTAAAGTCAATTCGACGTACATTTATAGAAATATGGGGAAGACATTTTGGTTCAAGATCGGTGATTTTATTTTGAATTTAGCAAAAATTATCTTAATTTTTGTTTAATCTATTGTTTTACTTTTTTAAGTTCAGATGCACCATACTTAGTGTAAAGCTTTATAACCATTATTCAAATCTTTTTATACGGCCTCTTGTGTATCGAAGTACAGAGTACGACTCCGAGCTCGTGGCGCTCTTAGCTGGAAATGTCTAATAATTATATATCTTTTTAATATGATTATTCACTCCGCTTGAAAAGTATTAGGGTATGTACATGTATATAAATATTGTGATCGGAGCGTCATTCCGTTCGTTTGTACGTCTGTCCGTCCGTCTGTATAGACTCCCTCAGTCCATCTTCCCGTTACGCTTTGGGGTACCCATATCTAGTCCGCTACTCCTCTTATATCACTGAGTGAATTTCAATGAAACTTTCAAAGAATACTTCGTACATAGTGCCATTATTTACCTCAAATTTTACTTTTTGATCGGTCACACATTTCGAGTTTCCCTGAGCAAAACATGGACATTGCTATTCTTTCTAAAATATTGAAGGGAACCCATCTCTTATGCGTAAAGCCCCCTTTACCATTGAATAAAATTAAATGATACATTCACAGATTCTTTATAACATTGTACCATTGTGCACCTTTTCCGATGTTTGATCTGCCACTTATTTCCTGTCTCTAAAAATAAAACATGACATTTGCCATTATAATGGTTTTAGAGGCAGGGGTATTATATAGTGAGTTCAGTGCTCACAGTACCTCTAGTTTTAAGAAGTTTGACAATCAGTAATATACCTCATGTTTTTTTATTTTATACTGTGATAATAAATATTTTCTTTTTCCATTCTTTGAGTTTAAATTTCTTCATATTACGATTCGACAAAAAATAATTTCTGAAAAGATAGGCAGCGCTTCATACCTCATACAATTTTATTTTTGAAGCTGATGCTTTATCTCTTCATGAAAATCAATGTTAAGAAGTTTAAAACGTTTTGTGTAATTTAGAGCAGAGGGACATTAGTTCTTGAAATTGTTTTACGTACCTCATTGTCGATTATTTAAGCCTTTACTCATGATAGTTACAATCTCTCACATGTACATGTATATAGGTACATTGTAACATGATAGTTACAATCTCTGACATGTATATAGGTACATTGTAACACCTAGTATAAGGAAACGTTTTAGAGATTTTATCTTCTTGACACTTATGTCAGTTTGAAATGGAAGTTGGTGCCATTTTAAAGTTTAAACTTTAAATTCGAATTTAAGTATTTGATAAAGGGTTTTTCTCCTCAAAAATAGGCCTAAATTTGCAGCCCTTCACCGACAATGGTGACTTCTCCATATCAGTGAAATATTCTGGAGAGGGACGTTAAACAGTATACAATCAATCAATCAATTAAAGGTAGTAGACTTTAAAAAAAATAAAGCAATGAAAATAATGATATCTTATTACTTATAATTTATTTTCCAAAAACAGAAATATCCTCAAATGTAAATGAAAAAATAAAAAGTCAACAAGGCGTTCTTAAAACTAAACATTATAAATTACTTTTTTATCTTCTACATTTACCGTATAAAAACCGCTTAATTTCCCACAACGATTGGTTTAAACATGTAATAGATAGCATAACCGCTGATGCCGGAGAAAAATCTGTAAAACAGCATAAGTGGCACAATTATATTAATTATATAGAGCCAACTTTGGCAACCCACAAGCTTCGTTTCCAGATTTCTATTACAGCTGTGCTGGTTATAGGAATTTAAAATCCAGTGGTTCAGATTAGTCATCATGAGAATAATTCCTCCAGATGAAATGAAAACAGAGGATTGTCCATTGAGGTGGAAGCGTCTGATTTGGATTAAAAAATAAGTTTGTAGAAAAGTTTCGAGCATTGAAATAATACGAGTGAACAAAAACGTCCGTAAATGACTAAATTGACCAGTTAATGCGGTCACCGTGCCAAACATGTAGTAAGCCATTGTTCCAGAGGAGCTCAGAATTAGAAGGTACTCGTTTGCTGTCAATTTTGCTGGTCGCCACGAGTTGCAGAAATATTTTTTCAGATGATAACTAATAAAATAAATTGGTAGAATGATGCAGAGAGAACTCATACCCGCCCCAATTTGATGTGCAAGCATAGAGTCGTCACTTTCCCAGTCGAAAGCAAATGTTAATAATATGGTTGTGAAAAAAAGTGGTAGGTTCATAAGAATGCTTAACACTATAACAAAAATATGTTGTCCAATAGTTGGTCGTTCCTCTACTGTAACTGGCATTCTATATTCAACGCTTTTCCTTAACTCTGTGTTTTGATAATTTAGTTCATCTTTTATTTTGCCCTTTGTTTCATTGGAAGTCCAGCTCAAGAACAACAAGATGAAACTTGAAGCAAGAATAGAAAACTCCATTCTCTTTGGTAATAGGAAAGGTGATAATTTTTCTGCCAGTCCTTTTTGTATATTAGATGTTCTAAAACAATAAGACGCATTACTATATTTGGGGACGTCGTTGTTGTTGTTTTCAAGATAAAATACATTAATATTACTAATAAATACATTGAACCAAATGACGAAGTTTGCCTGAAGGATGAAAATGCAGGAAAAGTTAAGAATAGAGGCTTGCATAAATCGGATCCATCGGTAGTATGAAATAAAACTCAACTGAAGAAGGAGAAACAATATTAAAATAATACTACTTAGCAAGGAGAAAGTCGCCTCAATTGACCTCGTGGATATGAAAGGAATGCACTCGACATAAATTGCTGCATTGATGGAATTCTGTAGAATTACTGCAAGTCCAAAGATCCAGAGAAATACTATCCTAAGATTCAAAGAGGGATCATCCATCTTGGTTACGTTAAATCTGTCTGTGGTCAGCTTATTCCTGCAAGCAGCCAAGATGAGAGTAACGACAGAGATCAATCCAATGGTCACGAACACCATTGTAAACACCCAGCTCCTTGTTTTAGCTTCATTTGAGTATGCTTGGTCAGCTGCATTTGTTGCAATAATGACGAAAGCATCGGATACCATGTGTACAAACAATAAGAAAGCTACGCTTTGACCATTATTATGCAACCTTGATCCACGCGTTACTGGAAGAATTGGATGTCCCAAAATTCTAAATAGATTTCCAAAGACTTTAAAAACATCCATATCTGCGCACACGATAAAGCAGACTGAGATCATAAAAAAGAGATATAAGTGTAATGACATAAAAATAAGGAAGTGCTTCATCACTTGATTGGTTCACTTGAAGAATTGACAGTTATTAAACATTGGTATTTACAAATACTTATTTGGATAAAGCATGTGACACACTAGTTCCCCTTCTTTTTAATTACAGCCCTTTTTAATCTGAAATATTGCTTTTTACTGAGAATAAAAATGCGTAATTAAACACAGATATGACAACAATCATATATACGGAAACAAATATGACTGTAGATATCACCGGAAGTGTTTTAAATCAGATGATACGATTTATTACATCTTCAACAGTGAAATACTGTAATTTATCCATTGAATAAAAGTGATATCCTTGTCACGGTGTGACAAATACCAGAAGTGCAGTAAAACTCTCGAATTACCTTCCTATAACGAACACTGTTGAAAAATATTCCTTGGGCTGTTATGATATATAGAGGAAGTAAATAAACCATTCTGACAGAGAACAAGACTGTCAAAGTTCCCCAAAATATGCATTCTTGCTGAAATTCATGTTTACAATCGTATCAATAAGCTATGACCTCTCAACCGCTCAACTATGACGTCATGTAGACTAGGACTTTTACAAAAAGACAAATAGGCAAAGGGGAAATTAAAAAAATGTAATAAACAGAAAATTCAATGTTTTCGTGCTTCGCACTCGTGAAAATATAAAACAAAATCTTGTCCCACCCGTGAAATAGATTCCATATCCAACTACAAAACATTGAATATCCTCTATTTATTTCATGTATACGCTGTTTTGTTCAGGATGCAGGGTACTCCACAAGGGGTTTTACCATGGCGGCCCGCCATGGTTAAATTTATGTGCGCCATGATTAAATGAGATGCGCCACGGTTAAAATCGGCAGCCGCCATGATTAAGTTTGATTGCATTTCAGTCCTGACACCTACTTTTTTTTAATGACTTGAGTAGTTAATTGTGTTTATACTACGACTGCCATGCACCTCGCATGCCTCGAAGGGGACTCAGCTAAACAAACACGGTCGTTAATCGGCGACTATGCCGTGAAGCGTGACAATGGAAAGTCAATCAGCCGATTAGATGATCAATATTTTAAGAGTTCATTATCCTGTACACATATAAATAATTTTGAGGAACTTCAACTTGTACATCATGATTAGATAACGGGTTTATAAAAGATGACAGATTACGAGCATGATAATCGTCATGCATGCGATTGATCATTCAAGTTTCTTGGCCAGAAAAAAAAATTATCTTTCAAAATTTCACATTCCTCTGTATTTAATCAATTTCCCATGCTCTGTTTCAAAGCTTTAACTTTATTATCTTTCTGATAAAATGTACATATGGCCCACGTCTCAATTGCCGTCTTAGTTTTAGAGTTACTTCCCGTTGATATGAAACGTCGCGTGGCTATATTTTAGCACTGGGGCACGTGAAGAAGTAAACAAAGATGAATGCAATATCTAGAAAAAAAAAAGAACGTGTAGATAAAAGGGAAACTGTTCCAAATAATCATTTGTGTGTTCACTTAAAAAAACACTACCCATTCATAAGTTTTAGTCATGTTTAAACAAAATGCTTCATACAACAGGCTACAACAATTCTTAAAATTTTTAGTTTCTGAATAACATTGCCATGGTTACTCAAAAGTTTTTCTTTAAATTACTTCAAAAGGTTACTACAGTTTTGGGCAAATTTTGGTTCATTTGTGAAGTAAGATACATAATCCATCTCAATTTAATTATTATTTTTTAGCTTAAAAAAGTGTTGGTTGTTTCATCATTTTGTACTGCAGTGGTTAAGATTAAAAATCATAAAACCAATCATTGTTTAATGAAGATTAGGAAGTCTAACACGCATTCGCGTTTTCGGTCACATTGCGCCTTCGCGCAGATTCCTCCATGGTTAAATTTTCAACTGTGGAGAACCCTGGGATGATTGATTTTTTATTTTTTGGTTTAATTAGTTATGAGTATATTTTCTTATGAATTCCAACAAACACATTTACCAAACTAAGATTGGAGATTTTCATTTTTTTAATATATTTTCTAAATTTCTTATTTTTATTTTCATTGAGTGAGACAAGAAGAATGCAATTATTACAAGCAAAGACAATTAATATCAAAATGACATATAGGTAGTGCAAAGCAAAGTTTCTGAAAGCTAAGTTCGAAAGCAAAACCCACTTACTAGTATCAGCCCATGCTCAGTGTTGTGTACAGAGATTTACAAATTGAATACACCTGTGAAACGAACAATTTTGTGTAAACAGGGGACGAGCTAAATGTACGATGAATTCTATTCTTAAACTCAGCACACACCACTAAACATGGACTGACAATACTTTGCGTGGGTTTTTGTTTTCTCTCATTTCTGCTCTGAATTTCTGGATTATAATTTTAATATTTTCTATCAAAACCTAACAAAATTGCTATTTATCTCAAGCATTAAGGATAACAATTAAATTTATCAACGTGCAAGGATGAAATTTAAAAGTAAATTGTGATGTCTTTATAATGATTGCGCGTTTTATACTTTGGAATATAGAAAAATTATCCAAATTAAAGGTGCTTGGATTTTCTTAAATTAAATAATTTTATGAATTATACCATTGAATAAAATTAACTGATACTTTATCACAGATTCATTATGACATAATGCCATTGTGCTCCCCCTATTTTATTTTTGATGTGATACTTATTTCGTGTCTCCCAAAACAAATCATGGATTGTGCTATTATAATGATATGGGAGGCGGATGGTATCATATAGTGAGCTCAGTGTTAACAGTACAGTCATTTAGGGTATTCCGAATCACCCCGCATTTCGCGATACTCGGTAATTTACCTTATCGCTGTATCTTATACGAGACATGCACACGTGTGACAACTAAATAGTCATTAACAACATGGTTCATGCTTAATACGTACAATAAATAAAGAGGTAAACTTAATGCGTTAATTAAAAAAATAATTAATTCATTCGTTAACTTGCTTTCCTTCTCGAAGAAAATTTCCGTGTATAAACGTTGCAGAATATTTCTCATCGATGTCGTGGCGTTGGTGGTGTTTGAAACCTAGCATATTAGGTATTGATAGAACGGCAATTTTATGAGCTTTTATGAGCATTAATAATTTTTTATTACATCTCAAAAATTTGTATGTTACAACCGCATTTGTAGCCCCCTATAATTTGGGGTATTTCGAATCACGTATGTGCCTAACCGCAACTGAAGAAATTGCAGGCTGCATACTTGATATTTCGAAAACATCGGTTTTCTTTACATGCAAGGGACCTATGAAAATTATGAAATGGAAAAGCTGTGAAGAGTTAAGGAGTAGCTTGACCAGTGGTTATCCTTTTGTCATAAATTTTTAAATATGGACTTGCACTCATGTACATGTACACATACATATATGTACACTGTGCACATATGCAGTGATTTATGTCGTATTTAATAATTGTGATACATATATCTAAACAGGAGCTAGTTTTTATTCCTTTTCACACATTTTTTATCACCATTATCATTATACATGTATGATTTTTTTTTTCGTAGCCGATTCGTAGAATTATGATATTTTCAATGTTAATTGTTATGCAGCGAAAAAAATATCCCAGGTGCAAAAAAGTGAAATAATTATATTAACAGGACAACAATTTACAGTCATATAATTTCTGAAACCCCTATTTTCTTGGTAATAATTGCTTTTCTGCATGATCCGCCTCTGAAAAGCTGTTTTTAGTGCGAATGAAGAGGGGGGTGCTGATAACTTTCATATAAACAAGAACAATCAAGAAAATTTTAATTCTTTTTATTCTTGGAGCTTTTTATAAACAATACTAACTAGTTCATCAATTATGATGATGTTATCTGACCTTTTTCAACCCATTTACCTGGTGATTCGAAATACACGGAAGTGATTCGCAATACACTAAAAAGGTGATCCAAATATAACCCCCGTCAAGGTCGCTGTATTGAAGATAGACTCATTCTGTAAGGTAGATCTGATTTTTCACTAAATTGGCTTTCCTTTGATACCAAACAACCATGTGAAAAGTTTTTAATAAAAACATCTGCAGTCAAAATGTAAACGGTGATTCGGAATACCCTAAATGACTGTACCTCTAGTTATATAACGGGGTTATTGAATCTTCATATTGATGGAGGCGTTTGAATCCTACTAATAAGCATTGATGTCATAGGCTTACCTTCTGTCCACCTTTTCTTAGATATCAAACTATATCGGACACACGAAACATACTTTTTTGCACCAGAAATTTTTCATTAAACAGCTTCATTTTCAAATTCTTAAAGTAATAAAAATATACTGAAAACGTATAACATTTGGCTGTATATTCTTTTTTGCGCCTTTGGTGGAAAGAAACTTCCGGCCATTTAAATAAAACGCTTAATATTTTCATAAATAGGAAGTAGGATCATAAAAAAAATTGTGCTAAATCAAATCTACGCTAACTTTTTTCAAAAATCAATTTCTCCCCCTATATCAAACACGCCAAAAATAATTAATTTACAATAAAAGTTATAGTTCGTGGTTAAGAAGTAGACTATGATAAGGTGAAGTGTGATTTTGTTTTCACGAATAATGGTCTAAGTTAAGAATAGACTGACGGTACATACTGTGTTATGGTACTAGAATCTGTCTGTACATACTATGTTATGGTACTAAGATCTGACTTTTTGTCTAATATGTGCGATCTTACGTCGATAGAGATACAAATAATCATTCTAGATTAAGAAGAGAGGTACGAAAACTCAAGTCCTACGTGTACATGTAAATGTAAATATTAAAAAGATATTTTAATATTTTTTAATATACTACCATTAGAAACTTCTGAACTTCTTTACTGCAGAAAAAAAAATATAAATTATCAAAATGAAAAATATTATCTTTAAGTCAAATAAAACTTTGAATAAATATGTGCTAAATTTAATCACGCTCTAAAAATAAAGTAATACCACGTTAAACTGACATTCCCCTTTTCTAATTATAGTAACATATATAGTTTTCATGATCTACACAACGTTTAAAAAAGCAAATATAATATTGATTTTTCATACTAATCAATTAATTGGAATTTTAAGAAAAAAATTTAAAAATATTAATTTGGAAAAAGTCAATGGAATTTTTTTGCTGGAATCATATTTGTTATTTTAAAAATTTTCCTTGAATGTTTTCTCATATGCAAATTTCTAAACAAGGATGTTAAAGGAAGTCAGGTTAGGAGACTATTTATAAAGATTAAACTCTTTAATAAAAATGTGTGGAAGGTCCGGAGAACCTAGGTTATCAATCAGTACTTCAATACCCCTAGATCACCATACGACCTTCCTTTTTCCAATATAAACAAAGTTTCTGTACAGCTCATGGTTATTTTTTTGTTTGTTTATAACTCTCAAGTTTATTTGTCTTTACTGTGTGCAGACTGCTGTAATGAAATAATATCAATCAAACCAAACGTTCTAGCACCAAGCTAAAAAACATTAATTTTTTTGTAACACATTTTAAAACGGTCAGAACATACTACTTTACATTATTTAATGTAGCTAGTTTTTGTGTAATAAATTCGTTGACTGCATTTACACCGTATACAACGGGTAACGCGGGCGGAGGAGGGGGGGTCGCTCAAAAGTATACGGTGATTTAACTTTGAAAAGTTGATCAAATTTGAAACGTAAGGGAAAAAATAACATATTTAGATTCATTTTAAAACTTTTCTGTCATGTAATTTCGTATGCAAGACTAAAACCAGTACCGTTGGTCTAGCTTAACCGGATGGCTTAACTCAGTTAGCTGGGTTCTGGTACTTCTTATAATAAAACTTATAAAATTGTTTTGCTATTGTGTGTTTCCGAATTTTCTCAGCAACAAGCACATTCAAAGTGATCTATCTAAAACAAAATTACTTTAACTCTTGAAGAAAATTTTCTTAGATTATTACTAATTTGCAGGTTTGAGGCTACATAATTCAGATATATTGAGAGATAGAGCCTTTTGATCAATTTAAGTTAAAGTTGCATTTTAAGATAAAGAATGGAATATGAGATATCAGGTTTATTTAATGCTTATCATGTTAGCCTTTACCTTTGAAGAAAATATCAGAAATTTGCCCTCAATGAAAGGGAATAATTCTATGTAGTATATAACGTAGGAAAGCATGAAGAGCAACATAATCTTTTTAAAGTTTATTGTTTTTAATACTAAAATCAGTATAGACCTTTGTTTTCTGGTACAAAAGAAATAATTTTGTTAGGCTTTTTAAAAAATCATCAAATTTGTATACATGCTGCTGGTTGATTTTTTTTTAAATATGTGTATGATTCGGTGTATATGCCTGTATATGGAATTTCCTTTGAACAAAGCTCAATTTCATTAGTCACATTTTTAAGCTTAATTTGGTTGTATGGAATTTTTTATGTCTCGTTTTTACAGTACCTTTGAAGAAAAATCTATTAATGATACAAATATGTGAAGACGGCATAAACATGGAACCCTGGACATTCCCAGAGGTGGATCAAGTGACGTAAGGTAGTCAGTTGTTTTGAACGGTTACACCTTAAGAACTGATCAGGTAGACAGGGCAGTCAGTATAATAAAAAAACCTAACAGTATATGAATTTGGTAGATAGGCAAGCTTGTGCTCTATGTTTTCCGAAAGCAATGTGCTTTAAAATCTATGAAAATTAGTATAGAAAGGAGAAAATTCGAATGACCTAGTTCTTGACCTCTTTGTGACCTCTGTATATTCTAGATCTTACAACCAATACTCATTTTGTGGCAGGGGTGACAACAGGTTTTTATGGATAAACTGTTGGTTCATTCTAAATGACACCCAAAATCGGGGGGCAAATACTGGTCTTACCCTATCTTGTCCTTTGTTTTATGTATGAATTACACTTATCAGAAATGTGCCAATATCTTAAAAATACATTTAAGACTTAATAAGTTAAACCTTCTGGACCTTGACTTTTATCTTTTTTATTTATTTCAGAAAATAAAATACTTCTTTTTTATTACAGTCCCCCCCCCCAAAAAAACAATCTTGGGATATCATATTCCGTAGCTTTTCACCGTAGTTTTCACTGTCAAAGATTTCTCCTTTTTGAATAATTTTTCATTGAATGCATCAGTTTGATTGGAAAGTCGTGGGTTCGAATCCCTGGTTGTGACTGACCTAAGTCGATAAAGATAAAGTAGCAACTGTTTCTTCGTCAGCTTGACACTTTGAGGTGAAAGTTGCGGTTCCTTCGGATGGACCTTAAAAATCGAGCTTCCGTGTCACGACAGGCATTGGCAGTATAGATATCCTTCACTGCTCAGTGGCCCTGAGTGCCTAGTATTGGTCTAAATTTGAAGCTCTTCACCGGTATATGGTGACGTCTCTAGATGAGTGTAAACGTCTTGAATTGGACGTTAAACAACAAACAATAAATCAACAATTTTTTAGGGAGAACGTAGCAAATTTTCAGTTTGGGACATTCTGAAGGGAAAATTTTAAGAAAAAATTTATTTAAAGACAAATTAGAATAAAATGTTTAAGAACCTGAGATCGAATGTATTTTCCTAAATAGGTGCTTTAGCTAATTTGATATAAGGCCTAATTTGCTTAATGGGACATTGGTGTAAGTACCTCATCTTTGATAATTCAAGCCTTTATTTATGACGATAAAAATGTGATAAACGTATAAAGGTACCCCTGAGTATTAGGAAATATTTTAGAGGTTTTTTTTCTCCTAGACATTGAATATACAATTTGAAAAAGGAAGTTGGTGCATTTAAAAGGAATGCTAATTGAAAAAGCAAGCTGAGAGTTTGCAAATATTTTATAAAGAGTTTCCTTCCTCATAAATGCTTTAGAAAATTGGTGAAGACACTCTCACACTCACACTTAATTAATACCAAATCATACTAAAATAAAAAAAAATCAAGAGAAAATTTAATCATTTCATTTTTGTTCATTTAATTTGAACATTTTCAATTGCAATAAATATATACATGTATATTGGTGTTGGGCACAAGTTCTTTAAACTAAATTCGACCGTTTTTACGTGTACTGGTAATACAACAAAAATGGATCAAAGGTGTTTAACGGATTTTACAGAATTATTTTGTTAATTTATCTATGTATATGAACTGGCCTTCAAATCAAAGGAAACATCACTCTTCTAAAGTTTAAATCACAAAAAATAATGATCTCTTATAACATTAAATTTATTTTCCAAAAACAGAAATATCCAATATTTCATCGAAAAAAATAAAGTCAAAGAGGCATTTCAAACAAACATTTTTTTCATAAATTACTATAAATTACTATTGAATCTATTACTTTCAAAGTATTAAATAAGCTTTACTTTCCTACAACGATTGGTTTAAATTTGTAATAAATAGCGTATCCACTGATGCCGGAGAAAAACCTGTAAAATAACATCAGAGGAATAAGTATATTTATTATATAGAGCCAACTTTGACAATCCACAAGCTTAGTTTCCAGATTTCTGTGACAGCTAGGCTTGTTGGTGGAATTTAAAATCCAGTGGTTCATATTCGTCATCATGAGATTAACTCCTCCAGATGAAATGAAAAGAGAGGATTGTCCTTTGGGACGGAAGCGTCTAATTTGGATCAAAAAGTGAGTCTGTAGAAAAGTTTCCAGCATTAAAATAATACGAGTACACAGAAAGGTCTTTAGATGGGTAAAATTACCTGGCAGTGTGAATGCGGTCACCGTACCAAACATGTAGTAAGCCATTGTTCCAGAGGAACTCAGAATTAGTAGATATTCGTTTGCTGTCAATTTTTCTGGTCTCCTAGAGTCGCAGAAATATTTTTTCAGATGATAGCTACTAACATAAATAGGAAGAATGATGCAGAGAGAACTCAAAACCTCCCCAATTTGAAGTGCAAGTATTGCGTCCTCACTTTCCCAGTTTAAAGCAAATATAAGTAATACTGTTGTGAGAAAAAATGGTACATTCATAAAAATACCAAACGCTCCAGCAAAAATATGTTGTCCAATAATATGACGTCCTTCTTCTGTAACAGACGTTGAGCCTCCCCTAAAATGTTTATTTGTATAATAATTCAGTTTTTCATTTGTTTCATCAGAAGACCACCTCAAAAACCAAAATATGAAACTTGAGGCAAGGATACAGAACTCCATTCTCTTTGGTATCAGGAAAGATGTTACATGTTTAGCCAGTCCTTTTTGTATCTTGGATGTTCGAAAACAGTAAGACGCATTGCTATATCTGGGAACGGTATCATTTCCATGATGAAAAACATTAATATCACTAATAAATGTATTAAACCAGATGACAAAATTTGCCACCAGAATAAAAATGCAGGAAAAGTTAACAATAGTAGTCTGTATAAATCTGATCCCTCGGTAGTATGAAATAAAACTCAACTGAATAAGGAGAAACAATATTAAAATAATACTACTTAGCAAGGAGAAAGTGGCCTCAACTGACTTTGTGGAAATAAAAGGAATGCACTCGACATAAATCGCTGTATTGATCGATATATGTACAATTACTGCAAGTCCAAAGATCCAGAGAAATACTATCCTAAGATTCAAAGAGGGATCAGCCGTATTGGTTAAGTTATTTCCATCTGTGGTCAGTTTACTCCTGAAAGCAGCTATGATGAGAGTTACGAAAGAGCTCAATCCAATAGTCACTAACGTCATCGTTACCACCCAGTTCCTTGTTTTAGCTTCATTTGAGAACGCTTGGTCAGCTGCATTTATTGCAATGATAACGAAAGCACCGGACACAATGTGCACGAACAACAAGAAAGCTACACGTTGACCACTATTGTGTACTCTTGATCCCCGCGTTACTGGAAGAATTGGATATCCCAAAATTCTAAATAGATTTCCAAAGACTTTAAAAACATCCATGTCTGTGCACAGGAAAAAGCAGATTGAGATTATAAAAAAGCAAAATTGCGTGACATGATAAAAAGAATGAGGAAAACCTCGTCGCTTTGATTGATTACACTTCTTTAATTGTTAGTAATTAAATATTGGTAATTACAAATTCTTGATTGGATAAAGCATGTGACAAGCAAATCTTCATTCTTCTTTCTGACAATCCCTTTTCCTTTGAATTGATGTTTTAACCGAGTAATAAATTGCAAGATATGGAAACAGACAAGTATGCGAAAACTATATCTCTGTAAATTTCACCGAATTCATTCGCTTGAAGCAAGATAATGAAGTTTTAAAGTAGGTATCCGATACCATGTTTTGGATTATTAAAGTATTTTTATTTGCTTTAATTGTTTTGACAATGTTTTTTGTTAACAATACTTAAGATTTGGTTTTATTATTCTATTTTTACTTGTGTTTACTTGTTATCGTGCATATTGGATTGTTTAATTGCTTTTTTGTATGTATTTGAGATTTAGATAGCATATGATTTTGATAAGATGAAAAATTTCTTACAGAGAAGCGGGTGGATGGATTTGTTGTGTAAATTTCAAAAATATATAATTGTTTCTGAGGTTTATAATTACAAATAGTGTTTGTTTTCAAAAAGGACTTAAATCTGTCTTCCATCTTTGTTTGTAATTGACATTTACATTTTGTTTTCTTTTAGGTAGAAAACGTGGGAATAAATTTTAAAAAAAAAAATGTTGATGTCAAATCATTGCCTTCTTCATAACCCATTTCTAAAGTTTCAATGACTTTATGTTGTTATCATAAACATAAACCTTATATTTAGTAATTTGTTTAAAAAAATAAAATCTAATACTATGTTCAATGTATTTTCAAAAATTATGCTTTTTTAATTATTTTAGCGTTAAATCTAAAAATTGACCTTTTTGTAAATTTATGAATAATGCTACTGGACAAAACAAAGACATCTAAAACAATGACAACCATACAAAAATTCCCATACCTCTGTCAGGACACAAATATCGCTCAACCATAGATATACGAGCAGTATTTTACTGCAGAGATCAACATGAAAGGCCTTAGCTTATGAGATAAATTATTATGAGGTTGGAATTGCCACACGTGGATTTTAAAATAAGCTGGAAAAACCTTTCGTAGCTAATTTCAATCGCTACAAGAAGGATTTATTGAATTTTGTTATATATACGGCATATTTTTTATAAAACTTTATAGGGAATAAGATTTTGCCTCGACTTTGTTATTTCTACAGAGAAATAACACGTTCAATCAAATACCAAGGCTTTTCAAGGGTTAATTTGGAGTTCATGTCCGTATTTGCACTTTCATGCAAGTTCCAAAAATATCATTACCATTTTATTTTTTAAGGAAATATGTATATAAAAAAAAACACTTTTCAATATTGTGTACTCAAAGTGGTTATATTGGGGTTTTTTTTCATAAGGAAACATTACTTCTTGAAAAACATACAAATATTCAATAAGTGTAGTAAATTCGATGCTTATAAATTTCAAGAAATTTAGATAATTCAAAATCACAAGATTTTACCAAAATCAAAAGATAAAGCTTAAAAAGTTATGATTTTTTAACTTTATGAACAACCACTCCTCACGATAAATTAAATTCCAATCTTTTTTTTATATCATTGACATCTGCTTTTTCAATAAAAAGAATAATGGAACTCGTAAATTTACTTACTTGGCATTGGTCCCTTGCAAAATCATTTTCATAAACAACTTTCTGATTTAAACCATAATTACTCTGAAATCCACATCAAAACAGTTTCTTAGTTTCTGTAGACAATATCTATGTGGTTTATTTTTTTTTTTTTTTGGAGACCAAGTCTTCCAACAATCTATTGGAATTCCCATTAGTACCAATTGCTTTCCGTTATAAGCAGACTTATTTTGTATTCATATGAAGCGGAATGTGTGCAAAAATCTTGAAAAGAAGAAAACACTTACTGTACCTTTCAACTCGACATTTAGATATATCGACGACGTATTGTCAATTTACAATGGAAATTTCCAGTTTTATTTCGATATGATACATGTACATGTATATTCTGTTGAGTTTGAGATTAAAGATACCACAAAGCCTGACACCACTGATTTATATTTGGATATTTTACTTGAAAAAGACATTAATGGTAATCTAACAACCAAGCTCTATGATAAATGTGATGATTTAAACTTTTCTATTGTCAACTTCCCTTACTTATGCAGCAATATACCTTCATCACCGAGTTTATATATCTCAGGTGATTCGAAACGCAAGAGCATGCTCTAGGTATGGATAATTTCTCAAACGAGGTAAATTATTGACAACAAGTTTATGGAACAAGAATATCAGCAGTCTAGTTAAAAGTACCGGAAATCATTTTGTAAGTTCTTTGGTCGATACAATTACCTTGTCATATAATACAACCTTATCATTGAGTCAAATACTGACTGACGTTTTTCATACTAATTGTTAGTCCATTATTTATACACTGAATTGACGACGGATTCTTTCGTTATTACCCTATCATTTCAATGAGCATACCGCGGATGTGACCGGTAAGCAGGGGATGCTACTCCAACATGGCACTTGATCCCACCTCTGATACTTTAAGGTCCGTGTTTACACTGCTCCTATTTTGTATCGTTTATTGACTATTCATCTTGAGTATTGTTTATTATTTCCAAATGTTTCACGCTACAGCCATTTCATCTGTGACGCCTGTCTTGACTCCAAAATCTATCCAAAGAAAAACTTTGTTAAATCATTTTTTTAAAATTTACATTTATTCCTCAAATTGTGCACAATATCTTTGCATGAAACTTTTTATATATATATATATATATAAAGCTATTTACTATTACCATTTGTAACATAAAAAGCTAAAACAATTTCTAAAACGAGGTAAGTTATTTATAACCAAGTTGATGAATATCAGAGGTCTCATTTAAAGTCATCATTACATAAGTTCTATGGTCGATACAAATCAAGATCAGCAAATATTGTATCATTAGAAATGCTCGTCCTCCTCCATGGCACCTGATCCCACCTTTGATGTTTTGGAGGTCGGGTTTTTCTCTGCTTTTTGCATTGTTTGTTGAGTTTTTAAGCCTGAATACCGTTCGTTATCTCCATAGAAATCTTATATCCATCCACCTGTCTGTATCTCAGCTAGTCTGATTAGTTGACCCTTTGTTTGTCAGTCATTTTGTAGAACTTAAAATTTATTGTTCTGTCAGAAGTTTGCAGACATCTAAAAATAATTTGCTTATGCACAAGGAATTCTTACGCGGGCTATTTATTTTTTCTGCAACATCTGATGTAATTAAGTCCTGTACTAACAAACAGAAAAAGCAATTTATAGCTCTAGAAAATTAACTGCAAGTTAGCAAATGTATGAAATTTGTTCATTGCCTTTATTTGATGATATCTTTGACCCCCTTTCACTTCATATTAATTTCTAATAAGAAGGATTCTAAGTATACCAGGGTTTATTTTTTAACTTTGCTTATTTGAGTTTTTGCCTGAACTGTTTGACTAGGTTTCTACTGTTAACAGTGAAGAAAGGGAGAAATGGTGAAAAACAATTTCAAATTTAAGGCTATATCTTATCATTCAGAGGGAATATCCATGATGAGTTTTCTAGGATTTGTGTAAGAAAGTGTAAGATTTAAATTAAATAGCTGTAATTCATGATTCAAACTTTTCTTATCTGCAACAATATATCCTACACGCAAGTGCATGCTCTACGTATGAATAATTTCTAAACTGAGGTAATCAAGAATATCAACAGACTCGAAAAAGGTAATATTTTCAAGTCCTATGGTCGATAATATGAACGTGACAGCAAATAAAATTTGGCATTGAGTCAAATGCTGACTGACGATTTTTAATACTAGATGTTCGGCCAGTATTTTCAAACTGAATTGACGACGTTTTTTTCAATCATGACAATGAGCACATGGCGGGTGTGACTAGTCGGCAAGTAATCCTCCATGGCACCTGATTCTACTGAATCATTAATGAATCATTAAAATCATTTAATGGATTTTGAGCTGACTGCTGTCCCTTTTATTCATGCATTTTAGATTTGGACATGTTTTATTTAATACTGTTGTAGTTCTTTCCTTTTTAAAGATTATTTGTTCTACATTGAAAATGAAAACTATTGAGATAAGACCACTACAATCTACCCTGTGAATTAATTATACTCAAAAAATACAAAAATAAAAATTTAATTTGACCAAATAGTAACAACTGTGATCAAACAATAATCCATTTACTGTTAAGAATGCTGAAATTGATAGGTCGACGGGGAATTTATTCATCAACAACAATAAGTTTAGGTGTTTTACTTCGTGTTGTCCTGACGTCGTTTGTTCAATAGAATGAAAGTCTAAACCCAAGCTGTAAACCCAAAAACTCTACTAGAATATATACAATGAAGCGCATTGAAGTGGTAAAATTTCCCGTTCGAATGGAACGTTTTGAGCTATCTTTAGAACGTTTATTGTCATCTTATGACACGCCTATTTCTTTAGAAATGGATAAAAAGGTCAATTTGTTTATTCGAATACCTGTAGAACAGGTTTTCCTATAATAGCCAATGAAATTGAAGGTCTAAAGAAATACCGAGTAAACATGTGTTCGACCGAAACATGTGTTGGGGTAACTTCAATAGACATGATAAGTTCAAAAATATGTACATATTCGTTGCAATTTGTGTTTTACAGAAGCGGAGCGTCTCTAACTCTCTCTTCTACTTTTTTTAAGCTCCATTTCAGTGTAACTCATATTGCTTGTCGCGAAGAATGGGGTGTCCTAAAACATTACGAAGAATATTTCTTTCTCGTTTCTAAAAATATGGGCGTGTCATCATGTTGTAATTGACGTTCAAATCATGACTCAGAACGTTTCAACCAAACGAAAAATTTTACCACTTCTATGCGCTTCATTGTAAGTGAATATTTAACTTAAAATGTAGAATGTCACCACATGGAAGTAAATCATCTGGGAGTTAAAAAAAATCCCCTCTGCTTTTGAGAATCTTTAATTTAATGCAGCTGACATGACGACAAAGAATTAAGAGCTGTCGTCAAGTTTAAGCATATATAGCAATCAAAGATGATTCTAATACTAAGCTATTTAAGGTCTTCCACCATTACAGGTTTAATGTTTAAAAGTACAAATATTAAATTTATTTTCATTAAATTAAGTTTAAATTTACCAATTATTTCCAAAAATGTATAGGTCGTTCTATTATTTAAGATTAGAGACGTAAATAAACAGAAGCATATGTCAGTATAAAAATCGTACTTTTGTAGTGAAAAGTATCATAAATATTATGTAAAACTAATTCAAATGCATAATTATGATGCTGGATGTTCCTAAACACTTGCTACTCATAAGATACTTTTGAATTGTCAATATAAGGGAAACTGTTTTAATTTTTTTTTTTACATCTTTTACAATACAATTCAAAAATGCATAAATAAGGAGTTTTTATTACACTTTATACGGTTTATTACGCTTCCGTGCTACGTTAACGCCATTATCTGACATCATACATACGTACGGAAGCGTATATGACTACACTTGTTGTGTTATAACTTTGTATATTGTCTTATATTTCATCGACTTATCAACATACTAAATGTTATAACTCCTTATTGATGCACACATATTTTGAATTGTATTGAGATGTATTTACTTAGTTGAAGGCAACTTCTTTTGTTCAATAGATTTTATTGCTTTAAGTTTTATCGACTGAAATGTTATAATGATTTCCAGGTATCGATCAAAACAAGATACACGTGTATTTGATTATGTCAATAAAGTATTGTCCATATGAAGAAATAAATATGTAATTATATCGATATAGACATATGAATATTTTTAGGAGAAGTCAGAAATAGTTTTTTTTTTAATAACTTGTCGGAGCGGGAATTCTTATGAATCTTCACTTTACTTGGGAAGCTTATATTCCATGTATTTGCTATTGTGTACGATTATAGACAGAAACAAAATTCAAAAATATTTGAAAAAGGGAGATGGAGAGACATCAACATTTAGATTATTACCATTGTCATAGGGCTTATTTTTCCCTTCATTTTGAAGAAGGAATCTGATATATTCTATCATGAAGCACTGCTAATATCTCTTGAGTTCAGTCGGAGATTGTAAATCGCTAATGAAGCCAAAGTAGATAGTCAAACTATTTTAAAAGTAACACTGATTATGTACTTTGTAAATATTTGATGTTGTTCCACTCTGTGGTATACATAGGATCTGACTCATGAACGCGAACCTCCTCAGTCTAGAAACCTCACCCCCCCCCCCTTGCATAAATATATAAACACCAAATCTAACTTCTTATTGCTCAAAATGATATAAAATAATTTGTGATTTCAGCCAATCTGTATTAGCTTAGTCACTCAATACTATTCAAAATATGTGCATAAATACGGAGTTATAACATTTGATATGTTGATAAGACGATAAAATATAAGGCAATAAACAAAGTTATAACACAGCAAGTGTAGAGACATTTACGCTTCCTCAGTACGGAAGCGTAAATGGCTCTACACTTGTTGTGTTATGACTTTGTATATTGTCTTATATTTTATCGACTTTTCAATATATAAAGTGTTATCCCTCCTTATTTATGCCAATATTTTGAATTGTATTGAGGTGTATTTACATAATTGAAGGCAACTTCTTTTGTTCAATAGATTTTATTTCTTTAACTTTTATCGACTGAAATATTATACTAATTTTCAAATATCGATCGAAACAAAATATTTATTCATGTCAATATAGTATTGTCGATATGAAGAAATAAATATGAAGTTATATCGATATGAATATTTTCGAGAAGTCAGAAAAAAGGTGTTTTTGAATTAACTTGGCGGGAGCGGGAATTCTAATTAATCTTCACCTCACTTCGGAGGCTTATGTACCATGCATTTGCTATTGTGTATGATTATAGGCTGGAAAAAAAATAAAAAGTATTTGAAAAATGGATATGGAGAGACATAAACAGTTAAATTATATGCATGGTCATAGGAAATTATCGTACCCATCATTTTGAAGAGGGAATCTGATATATTCTATCATGGTTCACTGCTTATATCTCTTGATTTCAATGCGATTGTAAATCGCTAATGAAGCGAAATTAGAAAGTACCTAACACTATTATAAAAGTAACACTGATTATAAATGTACTAAGTAAATATTTGATGTTGTTCCACTCTGTGGTATACATAGGATCTGACTCATGAATGTGAACCTCCACAGTCTTGAAACCTCCCAGCCCCCCCCCCCCCCCCCCTAAAAATATAACACCAGATCTAACTTCTTATTGCTTTAATTAATATAAAATAATTTGTATTTCAGACAAGCTGTATAAGCTTAGTCACAAAGTTTAAAGGAGGAAAGTGTAGTGTAAGCCAAAAAAAATTTATAACAAGAAAAAAATCCAGGGATTTAATTATCTAACTGCGAGAATTTTCTTAAATTTGGGGACATATCAGTGGATCTCTGCTGTACTCAGTCTTTGGGGTTTTTTTTATAGATGGATGAGGGTCACAAAGATACTCTTGTCTCCCCCTCTTCAAAAGTGGTGATCGGTGCAATAGCCCACTATGAATCTATAACTTTCAATTTGTCTCCATCTCCCCTTTTTAATATACTTTTTAATTTGATTCAGCCCTTAATCGTATATGCTGACATGATACATAAGCTTTCACTGAATCCCTAGTGAAGTGATGGTTCATTGGAATTGCCGCCCCCGCCAAAATAATTCAAAAACACTTTATTCTGACTACTTTATCGCAAATATTCATCAATTAAAATTGATATAACTATATCTTTATTTCATCATTATATATCTTGTTTTAATCATAAATTCCTTTAATATACACTGTATCAAAAAAAATTTCAAATTTAAAAATAGCACTTGTCACTTTTTCCTCATGATTTTCATGATAATAAAATATATTTTGAGTAATACGAGCATTATTAGGTATCTCTAATAAATACTTCGATTTATAATATAAATATAACAAAAAGCCCAAGGGTCTAATAGGTTACCTGAGTATCAAGCAACAACTTTCCAATAGTTGATTTTGCTTCAGTTTTAAAACCAGGGGCCTTGAAATACTTAATTTTGAAAGTGGTCACGATTGCTCATCATAATTATACATGTAGCATGCTTCAAGTTTATTGACCCAAAGAAAAATACTTTTGACCTAATCAGTTATAATCACAAGTTGTCAGTAGTGCTCCCATCCCTCAGGAACTTCTAGCCTTGGGGCCACATATTTCACAACTTTGCTATTGATAAATGTTAAATTAATACCAAGAAGCATTTTAAACCCATTAATTTATTTTCATTTTATAATCATTAGAGCCCTATTCCATCCCCCTCCCCCGGTATCCCTGACCCATGGGCCTTTAAATTCACAATTCTGGAAGAAGAATCCTTGTTCATCATATCTTAATACTTAGTTCATCAGTATAATGCACAGGAGCAGAGAAGATTTTCAAGCAATTCATGCATTTTCATAATATAATCAATAGTGCCCCTCCCTAACACCAGTACCCCTAACCCTATATTGTTTAGAATTTCTATGTTTTTAGTCCCACCCCTCATGCCCCATGTGGAGCAAGGGTAATGAAATTTGCAATTCATATTTCATATTACCCATACATGCTATTCGCCAAAATTGATTGAGCAGTTTCAGAAAAGAAGTTTAAAATGTTTATATACTGGACAAAATAATTTAGTGATCATATTTTTATACAAGAATAATATTTTCATACCCATGAATTTATGTGACATGTCATTAACACGATTCGATACTGGAGTCACACGTGTTTAATGAGTTTTGGGACATATTGGTCAAGAAACTAAATGGCGTTAAAAAAGTAAGTGGAACAATGGAAGCGTAGAAGTATCAAAGAGGGTTTTCTTTAGTGAACACAAGAAAGTTTCAGTATATCTGACCAGAACTGGCGATAAGACGCTATGGGGAGGCATATTAGTATGGACGAACACTCCATGGCAGCAGGGATGCTGGAAGCTGGGAAAACGCAACGTCACATTGCAGAAATACTTTATCTTTCCCAAAGCGGAATTAATGGTTATGGTATTTACAGGCGGAAAATTGTCCAAAAAGGCTAAAATCGGGACGTCCAAGGTGTACAACAGTCCGTGAGGATCATTATTTGGGCAATTTTGCTGAGATGCACCGCTACCAAAGTGCTCTTAAGCTTTAAACTGGGCATCAGAGAGCAACGGACAGACGGAGGTCTACTCAAACAGTTTGAAACAGACTTCAGGAAGCAAAACTCAAGGCTTGGCGACCAGCTGTACGTCCTGTATTAAAATAAGAGTGCTGCAGAAATCGACTACAGTGGCCAACAGAACACAAAAATTTGGCAATAACGTCATTTGTGTTCTGTTTTCTTCTCAGACGACGCAGGTGAGTTAAGGCTAGATATGGGTATTCTATGCAAAGGAGCTAATAAAATTGCATAAATTGTATATTTTATGTACAGAGATAGTTCAAATTGATTTTCTTATACATACTTAGTACCCACAGTATATTATTGCAAGTGCACATTATGACGTCATATTATGACGTCATAGTTCTTTCCCATTCAAGGTAATAAAACACATCAACAAATCAACGTCAACGCAAGGGCATATCCTATTTAATTTAAAATAAATAAAGTATGATATTAAGGAGAATATTCTTAAAAGTAATAAAATTGCTGCACAAATCCTTTCCTCTTCTTCAATCGATAGAAATTTTACTAAACTTACACTGGACTGTACATTTGTCCCCTGTGTCAACTTAGAACTTTACGAATGGTAACTAAACAATTGTAGTGTCGACATTTGTGCAGCAATATCTTAAAATTTTGGAATATTCTGCTTTTCTTTTTACCTTGTTTCTGTAAAACAAAGTAAGGTATGCCCTTGCGCCGAAGCTATTTTGTTGATGTTTCTTATAAACTTGTGTAGTAAAAGTCGATGACGTCATAATATGACGTCATAATGTATACTGGCAGTCGCATATCGTGGGTACCTAGAATGTATTAGAAAACAAATCTTAACATTTTCTTCGCGGTATGTATAGCAATAATGGGTCTTAATTAATTATTTTGCATAGAAAACTCCATACGTAGCCTTAATTCAATTGCGGAGTCGAGATTTTGTTTTGACTTCCATGATAACAGAGGACTTGTTTGGATTGCAAATGGGAAAAGATATGCTGGTGTGTCATTTCTGAGCAATATACATAGTAAATTGGGGTTTTCTATAACATAGTATTTGTAAAACATATTTAATTTGATAATCCTTACCTTTTTTGTCCATACGACGGATGACTCACGACGACGGACGCGTACGAAGACAGATACCAATATCTCAGGTATCCTAACATTACCAATGAAATGTTTCACTTTTGCAAAGGGTCCTATCGGGACACCATAGTTATTGATGAACATGCATTTTTATCGGGTCGATTAACAGTAAGGTCAGGGTAGCGATATCTTATCTATGCTAGAAGTTTAAATACACATGATCTCAAATTTTCAGAGACATTGCAGTATTTATATTGGAAAGAAAATGTGCTGAACGTAAATGCTCGACCTAAAAGGAGTAATTTAAATTTGTGAGGGTAAGTTTTTGTTCATATATATCACACATTACTTCACTAACTATCAATTATAGAATTTTATCGGACAAAGAATGAAATCGTATAACTATCAATCATAAACAAACTACGTAATGCAGATTGTTATGATGAGACACAATAACTCCTTTTGTAGATCTGTTTACAATGTAACGATGCCGCCTGCTAATTCATTTTTAAACCAGACAATAATGAAAAATACAGTACTTATGCAGGGGTAAATGAATTTTTTAAAATAGTGAAAACAATGAGGCGGTGTATATCCCTAATCTTCGCTGTTTTATTTTTGTTTTCTGACACATATGTATTGCAGTCTTTGATTGATTTACATTGCAGTTGAGTTTATCAAAATTCTGTAAACCAATTGCAGCTAGAAGCATAAGACAGAAAAGATATTTTTTGACAGCGTTGTTTTTTACGATTTGTATTATTAATTTTCAAAGTTTCAAAAACATTCGAACAATAGTGTATGAAAATGACACATTCCGTAAAGAAAAGAAACACCGACATCTTACGAACGAACATTACCAGAAAAGGGGATCGGTCATTGCATTCACAGTTACATTATCTAATTTTTCAATTTTTTGAGATTTCAGTTGACAAATTCCCCACAAGATACCCCAAAGCTACTTCTTGTCGTAGTCGCTACCCTGACAATACAATACATTACAATGGACATTTAACAGTTTAAACTCACAAATTTAAAGGGGTTCCGAAAAGGGAAATGAAAGAAAAGTGAAAAAAAATTATTTTGAGACATGGAGTCAAAGATTCTGGCTAATGGAAAAGAGAGCGAATGCTTATGATTGCTTTCAAAGTGAATTTTATTTTATATTTGGGAGTTTTCATTTGAAATCCATTGTAAAGATGCACTGAATCTATTTACGAAAGAAGACAAATAAATTATCTTTGAACCCATGGTGTACATGTATATTCGGGGAGGAGGGGATCGTCGCATTTATGATATAAAGCTATAATACATGTTTTTTAATTTACATTTAATATTTTGCCGAATAAAGTATTTTGAACAAATATTTCATCGCTATTATGAAGAGATATTACCTGTGACAATATTTCTATACATGTAGGGAAGATTAATTTAATAGCCATCTCTGAAGTGAAATATATGAGAATGTTTTTGCAACTGAAACTCGTGTACATTCAATTCTAAATGGTTTGTTTTTACAAAGATTTATAAAGGTGTTAGTTTAGTTTTTTTCAAGCTGTAAAACATAAACTTTCCATTAAATGAAGACAGCGCATGGCAGAGCAACATCGACATCTTTGGAACGATTGATTGATTGATTGTATATTGTTTAACGTTCCTCTCGAGAATTTTTTTACTCATATGGAGACGTCACCGTGTGCCGGTGAAGGGCTTCAAAGTTTGACATTCACTCGGCACTCAGGCCATTGAGCAGTGAGGGATCTTTATCGTGCCTACGCCTGCCGCTGACACGGAGCCTTGGTTTTTAAGTTTCAACCGAAAGACCCGCAACTTTCACTTCAAAGTGCCGAGTGAATGGCAAAGGAACAGTTGCTACCCATTTTATCGACTAGGTCAGTCGCGGCCGAGATACGAACTCACGACCTCCCGATTACAGAGCGAGCCTCTACCGACTGAGCTACCGTGAACGGAACGAACGTAATCAATTGCAAAAAGGAAATCAGTCATTACATTCATAGTTGCATTATCTAATTCCACTGAAAATTGATGTCCACTGCAACCATTTAAGAAAATACTGAAAATTGTACAAGTTCATGAAGTCACAATCTATATTAAGAAGGTCTTATCAAAAATGGTTTGTAGGTTCTTACTGCATTTAATTTTAATTATTCAGAAAGGATGAATTTTTAATCTCTTAAACCACTTCCAGATTTTATGTCGTACATGACAAAATTTGTATTGAACCCGTATCTTGTTCTTGCGGCCACAATAGATATTACAAGTGGGAATGCGGTAAAGAACAGCATGACAAAAGTTATCAAGGTGCTCGATGTGGCCCATGGCCTCTTGAGTGGATTATCACTCTATTTCATGGCTTTGCCTCAAAATTAAAAAGGATAAGATGTTTTAGATGAATAGTTTGAACGAATATGTGTGAACTTGTCAAGTCGATAACATACAGATGGGGCTGCTTTATAACCAGTTCAGAGTGTGTAATGGTTTGACGAAAGGCCATTTGTACAAGTTCAATATCACTATCAGAGGAATTATACATTCCTTTGATTTACTGTCTTTCTACTACTGAAACATTGAAAAATGATACGCCTTAAACGATTGCTTACATCCTTAGAAGGTGGCATGACCTAGAATCAAGCTGTTAAGGTAATTCTGGCCTATTCGCAGCTCCAGCGGGAGACCTACTCATTGCTTTGCAATGAGCTCGACTTTCGTTACCATGATATCTTTCTTGGTTTTTACACGAACTGAAGAAGAAGGATTATAAAACAATCAGATTCATTAATTTAAAATTAATCTAATTTTGGTGTTACCAAAGGAAACATCGGACGCATTCGTTTTAAAGTATGGTATGGAGGACAAAAATTAAGAATAAATATCGAAAATTTACATGATAAAAAGTTTTACAAGCCCAAAACTGGAGAAAAGAATTCTACAAATTATGTGGGTCCATGAACATTGGGATTTCAACGGAATATCAAACAGGGGATATGGACTTACAATGAACATTTTCTTACTAAATTTATAGTAAAACTGCTTATGCAAATGGGGGAGGGAGGAACAGCCCTATAATATCAATATAAACAAGCATTAATAGCCACGTATACGTATGGACTTTTATTTTAATTTGATATAAAATATGAACATTTTCTAAAACGAGGCAAGCTATTGACTAGTAGGTTTGAATCAAGGATCTCGGTATTCTTGATTATAATCAAAATTTTACAAAATTTACAAATTCTACTGTTGACACAATGACCTAGTATTAAGTATATACAGTCTGTATTAGCATTTTAAGGCCCATTATAAAAAATATAACTAATTGCAGTGGTGTATATCTTATTACAAACATAATAAAATTACTTTTTTTCATTTTTAGATCATAAAGTCAAAATGAGCATAAAGGTTTTTGGAATACCAAAACAGACTTGCAGAAGCTCGGATGTGTTCAATCTTTTTCAAAGAGGTAAATTATTTACATAGTTTCCTCTCATAAGTGACTTATATGTCTGCATATAGTAACAACACGTACATTCGTTATTGCAAAGCGATACTGAATCTTCCACTGTTGAACCCTACTGTGAGTATTGACTATTTCTGCATATTTAAAACTAACAAGGACGGAAGGATAGAAGCTCGATGGTATTAAGAATAATATTTCATTATAAAATTGCTATTTAATATGAATTCATTTATCAATTTTTTGCATACATAAATGGCTATGCAACTGATTTTTTTTTTAAATATAGAAACCCTAGATCTTATTTATTTTGCCCAAAACTTCGGAAAAAATGCTAAGGTTTCTCATATAGTAGCACAACTCTTTAAACAACTTACTGTATTTTCTATTTTGTAATTCATCTTCATATATCACATATGCATCAAATGGTAGAAATAAAGTCTTGTGTGTTTTCTCATAGTTGCTATTGTTTACGTGTTAATTCAGTATATATTTTGAAAAGGGACTCGCTTAAATCATCGTCGTTATTAAAAATCGTAATGGAATCATCATCGATTTATATAAATTGAAACAGCAAATAGATTAAGGCGAGTTGATAGTATATTTAACGACAATGCTAATTATTCTATGTTTGGGATAGCATTTACACCTCCCTCGAACTTGAGTATTATAAAAGAAAAGGTCGCACATTAGAATGTAAATAAGTCAAAGATTTTTCTCAAAATCCAGTTCATGTAACCTGAGGTTAAAAAAGAAATACTCGCCGCTATAGGGAAATCTCAGGTAAACCCAGAACTGACTGAGGTTCTTTATTCAAAGATACCCAAGTGTCTGGTGGATTTAACGGTCATTCTGTTTTAATTATTGTCCTCAAATTGTCGCCATCCCTGTTTTAATCTGCTTTTTTCTCTTTCCTTTCTATTTTAGTTGCACAAGTCAGAAGAGTACAGTTTAATGCAGATAAGGTATAAATATTTGTAAGACTCAAAACTGCAATGATGGTAACGACCTTTTCCTTTTTAGTCTGGTCCGATTTATAGAAAAAATACTTCTAACGGCAAATAATTATTATTTGGTCCAGCATAGTTTTTTAACCTAATTCGAATATGATGAATCCGAAAAAATATTCTGGCCTTCATGAAAATGACGTTAAAGAGGTCAAAATGGCGATTTAAAATGGCGGATATCCAATTTTTCTAATTTTCTTTTGATATCGTTCAAAAAGGAGAAATAATGTGTCAATATCTCACTAAGTGTAATACAAGTTTAAAAATGACAATAGAATGCTAACATTATTAGTTTTACTCAGAAAATTTTGTCGTTTCTACACTTAAATCGAATTTTCTCTGATTTATTTGTCTATTGTTCTATGTTCTGCTTTGTTCAGGATTTTACATTTGCAAATATCCATACACTGCAGATTTGTATTTTATCATCTGCATTTCACTATTCTACAACTTAATGATGGTGCAGCTTAAAGTTAAAAGTCAAAATGGCGATGCAAAATGGCGGATATTCTTTTTTTCAAATTATTTCTTAATAGGAGAAAGGATCTGTGAATATACATGTACAACTATGTCAAATGCCAAAAGAACACTAATATTATCACTTTATTTCAGAAAATTTTGTCGTTTAAATTTGAAATGCGTTAATTAGCTCAGAATGGCGATTCAAAATGACGCCCATATTTACTCGAATTTCGTAAAATACTCAAACTGCTTTTTCTGATTCGTTTTGCAGAAAATAAATTACAGTTTGTTTTTTTTATATATATAGTATATTGATTAGTCCATTTAATATGAACAAACAGAAAATACTAGAAAAGATTCATTTTTTTCTGGAAAAAGTTAAAGCAAACTCGACCTAAGAGTTTCCAAATTTTCCCCCTCGTATTTGACCCTGTTCTAAGGCTTTGAGCCCCCATCCACCTAAAATCATTCCTGAATCCTGTCATTATCAACTCACACTTTTACTTCAGCATCCCTCAACACACAATCAAATACAACTGAAGAAATTCTTGTGCGATTTCATCGAACACTTTGTACTAGCTTGTTCATGTACAACATGAAATATTTGAGAAAGCAGTTGAATTTTTGACTGAGAATAACAAAATGCAAATGTAGGGACAAAAAATCGGAGCTGGACAATCAAGAAAATTTATGGTATACGTATATTATACTGAGAATTCTTAATAAATATGTTTATATTTGGAAATTATAATATATTCAGATTTATATGATGTAACAATTACATGTACTAGCCCTCTAATTGGTCGTGGTCCATCACTTTAAAAATCATACAAGTTATGTTGCACTAGACCTTCCACATGAACATAAACATTACTTTTTTTCGACGCTGGACTAAAAATAGATCAAGACTTTCCAAAAACTGATATGATTTAGCAACCCTCGAACTACTATGTTCACTCGCCTTAATGCTTGGGGAATACTGCTCTTGGGGTAGCTTAACGATTTTGGATCCTGATATCTAAATTCTGAAACTTTTTTTGCCAAGTTTATTTTTAGTTTCGACGTACATGGCTTAATTGAAATTCAAATCAAAAAATGGGGGTCAAAATGCTTCTTTAGCCGATACAGTACATTTAATATGACCTTTTTGCACTGAAATTTTTTGTCTTAATTAAAAATTACATCTTCGACGTTTTTCCTCCAATATTTTTATCCAATTAAAGCATGAAACAAAATGAACTCTAAGTCTGTTTAGAAAAAGACAATTTAAAATTGTAACTAAGAAAAAGTTTCAAATTGCTCCGCATAAACAATTATTTGACCTTTCTGCACTGATAAAATGTGATTTTTCTGGCATTGAAAATTTAGTAAGCAAGAAAGTTATTTTAAAGTCTTAAACTTTCTCTGAATTTAAGCAAATAGGTCAAAGTTATCTTAAATATGTAGAAAAGAACATCAAAAGTGGGGGTATATGATGTAAATTTTCAGATATTACTAAATAAGTGTCATTTTCAATGGTTTATTTTTTCCCGGATTTTCAGAATATATTTACTATATTTGTCAGACTTTGTTGAAAGAATTCGTAAGAAATACGTTTATAGATATTTTAGAACCAACATAACACATTTCACTGCAAAAATCAGCTTTGTGTGCAACCAGCTGGAAAAATAGGAATCTACAATTAACAATACTATTGTAGTTCAAAAGGGAAAAAAATGATCGTTTTCTTCTAAAATACCTTCCGCCACAAAATATAGTTCCTAGCTTAATTCTACGTGAATGGCATTTAATCGCGGTTTTTTCATTGAGAATAATTCAATTTGCATTGTAGAATTTAGATCTAATGTTAGATCTAAAAAATGATGTAGAATTTTATAAATAAAAAACAGGACCAAAATCCGGTCAAAAGCGCAGGATCGAACGTCCTTAATTTTCATATTGTCATCAACACCGCAATTATTGTATGATACTATTAACTTTTTATATGAAGAAGCATGGTGAGACAGGTAATAGGTAAAATGTCTTCAAAAATGTATCTTAATAATAGAAGAAATTAAACAAAAATCCATTATATAAAATTCTAAGTCATAAAAATATAACTTCCAACTTTCAATGCATATTTGAACATGATTTCATGAATATAAAAAACAAATGGTAATTTATTTTCTGCAAAACGAATCAGAATTAAGCAGTTTGGGTATTTTACGAAATTCGGGTGTTTAAGACGTCTTTTGAATTGCCATTTTGAGCTAATTAACACATTTCAAATTTAAACGACTAAATTTTCCGAATAAAAATTGATAATATTAGTGTTCTTTTGGCATTTGACATAGTTGTATTACGCTCAGTAAGATATACACAGATCCTTTCTCCTATGTAAACGACATTAAGAAATAATTTGAAATATAAAATGAATGTCCGTCATTTTGAATCGCCATTTTGACTTTTAACTTACAGCTGCACCATCATTCAATTGTAGAATAGTGAGATGTAGAGGAAAAAATGCAAATCTGCAATGTATGGATATTTGTGAATGTAAAATCCTGAACAAAGCAGAATATAGAACAATAGACAAATAAATCAGAGAAAATTTGAATTAAGTGTAGAAACGACAAAATTTTCTGAGTAAAACTAATAATGTTAACATTCTATTGTCATTTTTATACTTGTATTACACTCAGTGAGATATTCACACATTATTTCTCCTTTTTGAACGATATTAATAAAAATTAGAAAAATTGGATGTCCGCCATTTTGACCTCTTTAACGCCATTTTCATGAAGGTCAGCATATTTTTTTCGGATTCATCATACTCGAATTAGGTTAAAAAACTGTGCTTGACCAAATAATAATTATTTGCCGTTAGAAGTTATTTCTAGCCTTCTTTTTGAAAATCGGGACCAGACTAAATGGGAATTGAAGTCGATCGGTCAAATCCAGTGTTCAGTGTTCAAATCCAGTGAAAGCTGAAGGCCTTTTCAGAAGATTTGATCACGTACCGACCCACTTCAATTCCCATTGAAGTTTATAAACTTGTTTTTTATTACTTATATATACATTTGAGATGGACAATTAACATGCATTCTCTGTAAGCACCAAAAAATCTTGGAAACGACATATCTCCGATTTTGATGAAATTTGCACCACAGGTGCACCTTGGTACAAAACCAGCTAATATGGTGTTAGAAGTTTCGCACGTGCACCCGGTTGCCATGGAGACGGATCCATTGAATTTGGCCATTTTCGGCCATTTTTGACCAAACAAAAACATGAAAATTGAGGAAATATGAATGCATTTTTATCTTTATATAGTGAACTCAAATTTAAATCTTTGTATCATAAGAAACCATCAACTGTTAAAGAATACAGGGCATATAACCAGTTATTCCAGAATTGACCCCACTCTTAGAAAACGGTTCTGCAAAATAGCATAGTTTCTCAAAATGTGAAAAATGGAAAATTTGGCATTTTTTGAGAAATTTAAGGTTAAATAAAAAAAATTGTCTACGGAAATTTTTCAAATCATGTGCGTTTCGTCAAACGTCAGTAATAGTAGTGTCCCCTCATGAAAAAATTGGAGTGGGATCTCAAGGCTGTTTTTAGTAACATGTATCTAAAAATAGACATATTTCAGAAAAATCCAAAAAATGAAATTTGGGCAGAGTTTAAGATGCCATTGCTAGGTAATTATGAAATATACTGTAAAAGTCAATATGCTAATGTCAGAGACTGGACACCAATAATTACCATGCATATTATTTTCAGGAATTTCCGTTTTCTATTTATAGCTTCAAATGCCTAAATATAGACATGTCTCATAAAATGATGAAAAATGTCAATTTTCCATCATTTTGAAGCTCCACTGAATCATAAATAATAAAAATATGGATCTCTCCAATATTTCATCAATAAGAACAAGGAATAGTATAATATCTCACAAATTATTGAGGACAGGCTCTCATCTCTATAAATAGTACAAATGTCTAAATATAGACACATATGAAATTAACTATTTAATGTTGATTTTCCACTAATTCTCAAATTAGAGATGGGAAATTTACCAACTTACTGTCATTAAATGTAACTGATATTATGTGACTGACAAGAACAAAAGTACATTCAATGGAATGCAGCATGATAAGCAGAGGTTTCCATTTCTATTTATAGTAACACATGTTTAAAAATAGATGTAATGCGAAATATCCGGAAAATGTCGTTTTTTGTACTTTTTTCTAAAATTTTGGATGAATAATTGCTGACTATCTGTTTTTAACTGCTATTGGCATATGGTGACAAACAAGTAAAAGAAAGTCTTATATCAAATACAAAATGAGAAGCAGTGGTTTCCATTTCTATTTATAGTAACACATGTTTAAAAATAGACAAACTGCAAAATATAGGAAAAATGTCGTTTTTTGTACTTTTTTCTCACATTTTGGATGAACAATTGCAGACTATATGTTTTTAACTGCTATTGGAATATGGTGAATAACAAGTAAAAGAAAGCATATACGAAATACAGAATGAGAAGCAGAGGTTTCCATTTCTATTTATAGTAACACATGTTTGAAAATAGACGTGATGCAAACTATCGAAAAAAATGTCATTTTTTGTACTCTTTTCTGACATTTTGGATGAATAATTGCTGACTATCTGTTTTTAACTGCTATTGGCATATAGTGACCAACAAGTAAAAGAAAGCATTATATCAAAAACAGAATGAGAAGCAGAGGTTTCCATTTCTATCTATAGTAACATGTGTTTAAAAAAGACATACTGTAAACTATCGAAAAAAATGTCATTTTTGTACTTTTTTTCTAAATTTTTGGATGCATAACTGCTGACTATCTGTTTTTAACTGCTATTGGCATATGGTGACCAACAAGTAAAAGAAAGCCTTATATCAAATACAGAATGAGAAGCAGAGGTTCCCATTTCTATTTATAGTAACATGAGTTTAAAAATAGACATACTGTAAATTATCTTGAAAATGTAGTTTTTTCTACTTTTTTTCTCACATTTTGAATGAGCAATTGCAGACAATATGTTTTTTACTGCTATTGGCATTCAGTGACCAACAAGTAAAAGAAAACATATATGAAATACAGAATGAGAAGCAGAGGTTTCTGTTTCTATTTATAGTAACACATGTTTGAAAATAGACATGCTGCAAATTCTCGAGAAAATGTAGATTTTTGCACTTTTTTCTAACATCAGGGATGGTCAAAGTGCAGACAAATTTGTTTGTTATTTGTTATTGACAGAATATGACTAACGAGTATGAAAAAGCTTTAGTTAATGTGTATAAGATAAGGATATGGAAATAACGAACAGTATTCAATCTCAACGTCCATTAAACAAATATACAAAACAAGAGCGGAGCAAACACGGACCTCCGAAACATCAGAGGTGGGATCAGGTGCCATGGAGGAGTGAGCATCCCCTGCTGACCGGTCACACCCGCCGTGTGCTCATTGTCATAATCAGGAAATAACGGAAAAAATCCGTAGTCAATTCAGTGTATAAATAATGGACTAACAATTGGTATGAAAAACGTCAGTCAGCATTTCATTCAATGATAAATTGTATTTGCTGACAAGGTCATTGTATCGACCATAGAATTTACGAAATGATGACTTTAAACGAGACTGTTGAAATTCTTGTTTCATCAACTTGCTTGTCAATAATTTACCTCGTTTAAGAAATTGTTCATACGTAGAGCATGCTCTTGCGTATCGAATCAACTGAGATATAAATACTCCGTATGCAGGTGATGAAGGTATATTGCTGCATAAGTAAGGGAAGTTGACGATAGAAAAGTTAAAGTCATCACGTTTATCATATAGCTTGGTTGTTAGATTACCATTTGTGTCTTTTTCAAGTAAAATATCCAAGTATGAAGCAGACTCTGTGGTATCTTTTATCTCAAGCTCACCAGGATATATCGTGTCGACGTAGGAATGGAAATTATCATTATTAATTGACAATACGTCGTCGATATATTTAAATGTCGAGTTGAAGGCCACAGCAAGTGTTTTTTTTCTTTTCACGCAAAAGATTTTGCATAAATTCTGCTTCATATGAATATAAAAATAAGTCTGCTAATAACGGAGCGCAATTTGTACCCATGGGAATTCCAATAGATTGTTGGAATACCTGGTCTCCAAAAACCACATAGATATTGTCAATCAGAAACTCAAGCATCTTCTTGATGTCAACTTCAGAGTACTTATGTGTACAATCAGAATCTGTTTTAACAAAATAATGTTTAAGGGTATTTCTACATTCTGCCTATAATAACATATTTATAAATAATCAGGAAAATAAAGAATCGTTCGTTTTTTTCTCAAATAAGGGATATGAAATTTGCGGTCAAACTTTCATTAGCTGTAACTGACATGGCTAATTGTATTTGGCGCGCCAACGCGTCCACCTCATTCCAATACATGTATCACAAAAGTATGTTCTCCCTGCATTAAAACACTCAAATGGCAGCGATTTTCTTAATGAATTAAGCATTATCGTTTATATTCAGGTCGACAGCCCGAGCCTGATTGAATTTTTTTTGTTAGGTGCATCCAGAAAATTTCCTTAGGAGGCGATGGGCTCAAATCACTATGTCAGTTTAAACTAGAAGTGTCCAAACGAAACTAAATACCCCCACTGGGTTTTTCAGAGGTGTTAAATCATGAATATTTAATGGATCTAAGAGAAAAGTGAAATGCTAAAACATTTTTAATGCAAATGTAATTTCTCATAATATTTTCATAAATGAAACGAAGGCTCATCCTTATAAAAAAACAGACTAAATATATGGACCAGACACGAATTATGAACTTTTTCTGTCAGTGACCTTGGCCTTGCATTAATGACCTTGGATCAAAGTCATGACAGAAAATCAGATAATAAGCAAGGTTTGTGTGAAGTAGTAGATTGAGGTTTAGCCATAAAAAAAGATATGGACCAGACACAAATAATAAGATTTTTTTTCAAAAGGCTTTGAACTTCCCAAAATGATTTTGTGTCAAGGTCATGACACACTCTTAGGTGATGAGCAATCTTTGTGTGAAATAAGAACCTACCAAGTTCATCCATAAGAAAGATATGATGCGGACACGAATTATGAAATTTTTCTTCAATGACCTTGAACTTCCCAAAATGACCTTGGTTCAAGGTCATGACACACCCTTAAGTCATGGGCAGTCTTTGTGTGACATGAGAACATACCAAGTTTATAAGAAAGATCTGGACTGGACACGAATTATGAAATTTTTTAGTGACCTTGAACTTCCCTAAAGGACCTTGGCTCAAGATCATGACACAATCTTAGGTCATGGGCAATATTTGTGTGAAATCAGAACATACCAAGTCAATCCATAAAAAAGATATGGACCGGACACAAATTATGAAATATTTCTTCCTGTGACCTTGAACTTCCACAATTGTCCTTGGCCCAAGGTCATGACACACTCTTATTGCATGGGCAGTCTTTGTGTGAAATGAGAACCTACCAAGTTTATCCGTAAGAAAGATGTGGACCGGACACGAAAAAAGTTTTTTTTTTCAGTGACCTTGAACTTCCCCAAATGACCTTGGATCAAGGTCATGACACACCCTAAGGTCATGGGCAATCTTTGTGTGCAGTAGTAGGTTCAAATGTTCCTCATTAAGGAAGATATGGACCGGACACTTTTGCAGACAGATGGACAGACGGACAAGCTGATTCCTATATACCCCAAAAATTCGTTTGGGTGGGTGGGGGGGGGGGTTAATAATAAAGTTGAATATTCCAGGGATCCTGATCCCTTTTGATCCATCCATGCCTTACCAGAATTTGTTCAAAAGTAATCCGAAATTTGCCCAAATGTTTTGAGTTGGCTTACTTTCGATTTCCCTCTCTCTCTATACATGCATATTTCTCTAGCATTTAAAAATATTTGTTGTTTTGGTTTTTATAAAATTATTTTACGTATAAACATACATGTAGTTGTTGGAACCGGGGGGGGGGGGTTCAAAGATAGACATCATATAGGTAATAAACATTTGGGAGTAGATTTAGGCCCACCCCCCCCCCCCTTTAAGCAGGCATGTTGCAGTGTAGTTGAATAAGGGTAACTGGTAGTGTTTGAAAGAAAAAAAATGGTACTGAAAGAAGTTCGATCCCCCTCCCATGAAATAGGATTTCATGTTTGGACCCCCCTCTTTACTTTTAATTTGCTTCCGACACGAATTTTGTTATGACCCTAGAGTTTTATCTCCTTTTTAAAGACTTGATTGTCATGGCAATAAGCTGTCATACATTGGTATCAGTGTTTGAAAAAGATTCCTTGTTACGTTTTAAAATACTACTACTACTAAAAAATAACTTGTCTTTATGAGAGGATGGGGAGTAACTTTAGTTACAGAAATGGCTTTGCCAGTAATAGGCGTTTAAACAAACTAATATTGGCCAGAAATATAAATTATTAGCTTAGTAAAAAATCTAACAGAGAAAAGGTATTACTCCTTCATTCAAGGATACTTTGTGGCAAGTTAAATTGAAATTAACCCAGTGGTTCTTGATAAGAAAATGAAAATATAAAAAGTTTACAATGAGAACGACAACGACTGACAAGGCACAAATGATCATAAAAGCTCACTTGAGCCTTCATTTTAAAACATGTGTTACTATAAATAGAAATGGAAACCCACCTTATTAGGCATTTCGGTTACTGCTCTCTTGTACGTGTCGGTTACATTATGTCAGTTACAGCTAATGAAAGTTTGACTGCAATTTCCTATCCCTTATTTGAGAAAATAGAATAATTCTATATTTTTTTGAGTAATTGCTGAATGTCTATTTATAACTATACGTTAGTATAGGTAGAAATGGAATAATACCTTTACACATTATTCTTATATATTTTTACTAAAGCTTTTTCATGCTCTTAGTCACCTTCTGTCAATAGCAAATATCAGCCGTTTGTCTGCACATTATCCATTCCTGATGTTAAGAAAAATGCAAAATTCTATATTTTCTCAAGAATTTGAAGTATGTCTATTTTCAAACATGTGTTACTATAAATAGAAATGGAAACTTATGCTTCTCATTCTGTATTTCAAATATGCTTTCTTTTACTTGTTGGCCACTGAATTCCAATAGCAGTAAAAAACATATTGTCTGCAATTGCTCATCCAAAATGTGATAAAAAAGGAGAAAAAAAGCTACATTTTCCAGATAATTTACAGTATGTCTATTTTTAAACTCATGTTACTATAAATAGAAATGGAAACCTCTGCTTTTCATTCTGTATTTGATATAAGGCTTTCTTTTACTTGTTGGTCACCACATGCCAATAGCAGTTAAAAACAGATAGTCAGCAATTATGCATCCAAAATTTTAGAAAAAAGTACAAAAATGACATTTTTCCGATAGTTTGCAGTATGTCTTTTTTAAACACATGTTACTATAAATAGAAATGGAAACCTCTGCTTCTCATTCTGTTTTTGATATAATGCTTTCTTTTACTTGTTGGTCACTATATGCCAATAGCAGTTAAAAACAAATAGTCAGCAATTATTCATCCAAAATGTAAGAAAAGAGTACAAAAAAAATGACATTTTTCCGATATTTTGCATCACGTCTATTTTCAAACATGTGTTACTATAAATAGAAATGGAAACCTCTGCTTCTCATTCTGTATTTTGTTTATGCTTTCTTTTACTTGTTGGTCACCATATTCCAATAGCAGTTAAAAACATATAGTCTACAATTGTCCATCCAAAATGTGAGAAAAAAAGTACAAAAAACGACATTTTTCCGATATTTTGCAGTTTGTCTATTTTTAAACATGTGTTACTATAAATAGAAATGGAAACCACTGCTTCTCATTTTGTATTTGATATAAGACTTTCTTTTACTTGTTTGTCACCATATGCCAATAGCAGTTAAAAACAGATAGTCAGCAATTATTGATCCAAAATTTTAGAAAAAAAGTACAAAAAACGACATTTTCCGGATATTTCGCATTACATCTATTTTTAAACATGTGTTACTATAAATAGAAATGGAAACCTCTGCTTATCATGCTGCATTCCATTGAATGTTCTTTTGTTCTTGTCAGTCACATAATATCAGTTACATTTAATGACAGTAAGTTGGTAAATTTCCCATCTCTAATTTGAGAATTGGTGGAAAATCAACATTAAACAGTTAATTTCATATGTGTCTATTTTTAGACATTTTTACTATTTATAGAGATGAGAGCCTGTCCTCAATAATTTGTGTGATATTATACTATTCCTTGTTCTTATTGATGAAAAATTGGAGAGATCCATATTTTTTATTATTTATGATTCAGTGGAGCTTCAAAATGATGGAAAATTGACATTTTTCATCATTTTATGAGACATGTCTATATTTAGGCATTTGAAGCTATAAATAGAAAACGGAAATCTCTGAAAATAATATGCATGGTAATTATTGGTGTCCAGTCTCTGACATTAGCATATTGACTTTTACAGTATATTTCATAATTACCTAGCAATGGCATCTTAAACTCTGCCCAAATTTCATTTTTTGGATTTTTCTGAATTATGTCTATTTTTAGATACATGTTACTTAAAATAGTCTTGAGATCCCACTCCAATTTTTTCATGAGGGGACACTACTAGTACCGAAGTTTGACGACACGCATATGATTTGAAAAATTTCCGTAGACAATTTTTTTTATTTAACCTTAAATTTCTCAAAAAATACCAAATTTTCCATTTTTCACATTTTGAGAAACTATGCTATTTTGCAGAACCGTTTTCTAAGAGTGGGGTCAATTCTGGAATAACTGGTTATATGCCCTGTATTCTTTAACAGTTGATGTTTTCTTATGATACAAAGATTTAAATTTGAGTTCACTATATAAAGATAAAAATGCATTCATATTTCCTCAATTTTCATGTTTTTGTTTGGTCAAAAATGGCCGAAAATGGCCAAATTCAATGGATCCGTCTCCATGGCAACCGGGTGTACGTGGGAAACTTCTAACACCATGTTTGCTGGTTTTGTACCAAGGTGCACCTGTGGTGCAAATTTCATCAAAATCGGAGATATGTCGTTTCCATGCCCTATAGTAATTTTTTTGGTGCTTACAGAGAATGCATGTTAATTATTAAATTAAATATATTCGGTTATAAATATTGCACAAACCGGTCGGCGTAGATTTCCGTCAAAAGTACGCAAGGTGTAAATCAGCTTGAAAGGCGGTTACGCTTCGAATTCGTTAGGCTAAGAATTCTATATCGAAGGAAATATTTTGTTAAAGGCTACTTGTGATCGGTAATAGTGAATAGATTCTTTTCTGGGAATATCTTAATTTGTGAAAATTGATCATTAATGCTGAAAAGACACAGGAAACACGATGACAAAGAGTCGAAGGAATTTCAGTCGCCTGAAAAGGATAGATGGATCTGATGGATTGAGACATTTGTCCGAGCCAGTTAATTTGCAATCAAATATTAAATTTGATCAAAAACATTTAATCTACGATTTCAGTAACTAAAGGCATATTTATGATGTTAACACGGAGACACTGGCGACAGTTTACATTGAAGTACGACAGCGCCGATCGAGGTGTTTTTCGTGACGTGATTGCAATGCTTTGATGTTTTCCAATAGATGTTCACATTTATCGTGAGTAGAATTTAATGGAAAAAATATAGTTTTAACCTATTTCATGAAGATTTATCTTAAGGTCTAACAAAAATAAGGATAAACTAAAAATTTAGAGACCTAAACAAAGGCTAGTTTCTACCGATATATTCTCTATGTACATAAGTTAAATCGATCGCCAAAAATTGTATGAAGTATTTGTTCACGTTGTAAATAAAACAATTATTTAACTTGCTTAATACATGAAAAGCAAATCATTTTATATTTATAAGTAACTGTAGATATTATTGCGTCGTGTGATTCGGTCATGTATTGACCTTTGAACCTCTGACAAAATTCATACAGAATTGAAGATATTTTCTTCCAGTATGTTTATACAGTGCACAGATACAACAAATATATATATATAGTTATTAACACACTTTTCGAACAACCCTCGTATATTATTTTATTACTGTAAATAAAGTTGTTGACGTTATCTCTAGCTAATGTAATAAACAAGTTAATAAACGTAATTATAAAAATATTTGATTATATTTAAAAGTAAAAGATGTTCTCATTATTGTACACAATTATAATTAATTATTGTTTTGCAGTTTGATACAAATCATTCAAGCACTAGCATAACGCAAGGATTACTTCACAATTGTTTTTCCACGTTAACGTTTCACCTCTTAATTCTGATTATTCTTTACATGTTCCTTATGGTTTTTATGTGAAGATGAATTTGGATTTTTTTTCTGGCAAATGCCAAATTCGAATCGATCATTTAATTTTAGACATACATGTAAGTATAGATTAGTGCATGTTATAAAAACATAATTATGGTATTTTTATTTTTAAAGGGTCAGGCCAAGGTTTTTTTCTTCGACAAATTCTTTGAGAAGAATATTTTGCAAATGGTATGTAAATTGCATGTTATAAAAACAGACCTATGTGCATTTTATGTGTGATGAAAAAAAAATCTCAAGTTGTTCTTCGATTTTTCGTCGATTTTGTAAATTAAAATATATTTCAATCATGTAAGGAAAATAGAAAACCTTGCATAAAACTAAATATCTATTATTTACACCTAATGCTTATTTAATAATATACTTATTTTATTTTCTTAGGACTGGTATATCAATGGGTCAAAACTTACTTTATCGAAATTCAACTTTGAAAAAGAAAAACATAAATGCAAATCTACTAGAGAAATAATGAAGTGTCAGACTGATGACAATTTCTGTGATTCTAAGTATGACAAATACAAAAGGGGCATCAGTAAATTTTGGAGCAATATTTTACACGAAAATTCAAAACCGTTGTTTAAAAATGTTAGAAAAAGAAGACGCAAATGGGAGGAATTCACAATTATAGAAGATGATCATAAGCGGAAGAAAAAGAAGCAAGTAAAGAGAAGAAAAATATCTCCTATAAAAACGGTAAAGTATTACGAGAGTTGTCCATAAAGTTCGTGGACAAAGACGTTTTATCAAAGGAGAAGATAGGGTAACGGCCGAATCTGGACCCTTATTTGATGTAAAAATCAGAACACTGGTTAAATTGTAATAGTTTGTAGTTAAGAAGTTAAAATTATGCTTACTTTAAAAAAGCACAAATTTAGATTCAAAGCTTACATTGAATCCACTGGGACATTTTCCATAATTTCCTCAATTCTGGTGGAATTTCATCATATATGAGATACATTTCTCTTCGGAAAACAGAGCACAAGCTTGCCTATCTGAGATTTTTAAACATAAATTTCATCTGATATTAGTGTATAAAATATGTAAATTTGGTAGATAGACAAGCGTGTGCTCTATGTTTTCTGAAACAAAATGTGCTGTAAAAGAGATGAAAATTTGCATAAAAATGAGAATTTTCGAAAGTTGACCCATTTCCCGACCTCACTGTGACTCATGTATATTGTAAATCGTAAAACAAATACTAATTTTTGGCAGGGGTGACAACCAGTTTTTATGGTTAAACTGTTGGATCATTCTATAAGACATCAAAAATCGGGGGCAAATACTGGTCTTACCCTATCTTGTCCTTTAATGGTCCTGGATATACATGTTTATATTTACTGTATACATGTATCAAAACATTTGTTTGACTGTTTGAACTAAGAACTTTTCTTAAATTCGCTGTCTTTAACAACTGCAAATAAAGTTGAAATCCCATAAACTTTCTACTTCAAGAATATTTCTCTTCATGAAATATTCTAAATCTAAATCTAGTGCAATATCGGACAAAGTTGTGCAGCAGGAGTATACTAAAATACTAAGTGTTTATATTGCCGATGATCATAAATTCAATAATTGTCAAGTATTGCACAGTTAACCGTAGCCCAATCGGTAGAGCGCTCGCTCCTTGATCAGGAGGTGGTGAGTTCGTATCTCGGCCGCGACTGACCTAGTCGATAAAATGGGTAGCAGCTGTTCCTTCGCCATGCGCTCGGCACTTTGAAGTGAAAATTGCGGGTACTTCGGATGAGACCTTAAAAACCAAGGCCCCGTGTCAGCGGCAGGCGTTGGCACAATAAAATTCCCTCACTACTCAATGGCCCTGAGTGCCGATTAAAGGTCAAAATTTGAAGCCTTTCACCGTCATACGTTGACGTCTCCATACGAGTGAAAAATCCTCGAGAGGGATGTTAAACAATATACAATCAATCAATCAAGTATTACATTGAATTTAATTTTTTTCGGTTATGGTCTATAAATAAATATTACTAAGCATACTTCGTAATGGGGCATAACAAAGAAAAACATATAATTATTTTTTTTTCTGTAAAATATGCTTTAAAACTCATAATCCATATTTTTGACATTGATATGAAATAGCTCATATTGTGCTATTTTAGACTTGCATGTATACACAGTTTTTCATCTAAATGTATAAAATTTGAAAAACAGTATGTTTTGTTTTAAATTTTCCCTATAATTACCTGAATTATAGTTTATATTGAAAATAGTTTTTAATAGTACACATTTGGCAGTGTGTTGATTAGCAAGAAAGTAATAGAATTTGTTTACGAACTTCGTGGACAATCCTCGGTTATCAAAGTAATTTTCTTCTAATTTAAGTGATATCATAATCATGTCATGATATTTATATATAATATTAAATTTGACAGGTGCGGATCCAGTCATTTTTGAAATGAAAGATAATAAGATGGTTGCCCTTAATAATGGCTTCAAAATGCAAACTAAATGAAATGTAACGTAAGGCAGATCGGTAGAATGTTGATTCAAGTCGACTTGATGTAGGCAACCATGTGATGACCTTTTTTTGCCAGTCGAGGAATGTTTGGTAGTTGATGGTGCCCCCTAATTGAAAATGTATGGCTAAGCCCCCCAATCCCCAAACTGAAATTGCTTCCTGCGGGTAAAACATTCTATTTGCTTATAATTTCCGTATTTTACGAAAAAAATTGGTAAGCCTTACTTACCTTTGATCATGAAGAAAATAAATTCGAAATCGTTAAACTTTCTACAATGTAACTTCACACTTTGAAGCGGCGCTTGTTAATGCTTGCCATTTTTATGGCACTATGCTGTATGTTATGAGTTTTCAATACGTAGCCAAGCTACTGAACACTAAAGTTCACGAAAGTTTTTTTTTTTAATTTGATTTAATTTTTTAGCCTAAACTTTTATTTACCTACATAATGAGCAGATCTGTATACATTTGCTTATTTCTAAAAATAAATTGTTTACAGATTGAAAGGATGACACTAGAGCAGGATATTCTGGATACTTCAAGAATAGCTGGAGTTGATCTTGGAAAACCAGATACCATTTCCATACCACAATCATCTACAACATCCTGTTCAATTATACCTGTCTATGTTATGAATGGAACTAAGAATATTCTTTTGAATTTGACTTCAACCCATGTTCTTAACATCAAGAGACAAATTCGGGAAATGCTAGGAATACCACTTCGATTACAGTTTTTAACCCACAAAGGAAAGCTGTTGGCTGGAGACACATATGCTGCTCTTGAACCATATGACAACATACGTATTCTTATACGCGGGCGTGGTGGAATGAAAAATGAAGGTGCATGATGGTTTCTTCTAAAAAGTAATAGTTTTCCAATTACCTCACTCTCACCCATGCAATTTGCTTAGCGGTTCTATACTGTGTTCAGATCGCATGATACTAAAAAGAGACTAAGAGTTTATCTACAGAAGCCCATATAGAAATACAAAAAAAATGAAAAGGATAAATAAGAATGTTCTATTCATTTTTTGTTGTCTATGGAAATATGAAAGAGTACGGGCACAGTACACATTTTGTTTATACCGGTTTTGACACAACAACATTTCCTGAATCGGTTGTAAGATGCTTTCTAAACGGATTCAGAGCAGTAAATACGAAATGGTGGCGGTAGGAAATACGATGTCTGGCAGTCTGATGTCAGTGAAACTGCAGTATTGTAAATTTCAGAACAATGCATGCGTTTTCATTATGGTTCACTCGATAGGATAGCGCTGGTAACGTTCTGACGATAGTGGTAATCTCAAGCATATTTAATTTTATTTATTTGACAATTGAAATGGACTGGAATAAAAAATATTATGCATGGATTACCCTTAAACTGCTTTATTTCAATAACGTTAAGTTAAGTAAATCAACATATCAAAGTTTATCATATGATTGAATAATTCCTATAGTTCTAATTGGCTGAGATCCCCAACTATGTGGAAGAAAAACTACGTAATATTCACCTGCACGTGATGTTCCAGCTGAATGCAAGGATTTATTTTCTCTAATACATGGATCTAAAAATAGATCGGGAAATTCCATATTGATACAATTAGAATTGGAAAGTTATTAAAGCTACCACCTACTTTTACACATGTAAACATCACATTAGGCGATCGAATATATAACTTGGGGTGGGGTGGTAAGTTGGGGTGCCGAGATCCCCCTTCTCCCTCCAATGCTTTATTTCTTAACAAACGTTTTACTGCTGTCAGTTTTCCTTGAAAATCCTTTTTCCTTTCAATATATATCATATAAAAGAGTTTAATATTATTTTTCTTTCATGGCAACTAAAATACATTTTAATAACATTTCAAATTAATAGGACAGGAAAGGTTTATTTACATTATACTCTGCTTCTCTCTATGTTATTGGTTAGGACTTCAACAAATCCCAACAAGTAACATGCTGTATCATTTAATCATTGAATCATATAATAAAACAATTATTGCTTTTTTCAGTCAATGCAATCATTTAATGGTAATCTAACAACCAAGCTATATGATAAACGTGATGACTTTAACTTTTCTATCGTCAACTTCCCTTACTTATGCAGCAATACACCTTCATCACCTGCATACGGAGTATATATATCTCAGTAGATTCGATACGCAAGAGCATGTTCTACGTATGAACAATTTCTAAAACGAGGTAAATTATTGACAAGCAAGTTGATGAAACAAGAATATCAGCAGTTTCTTTTAAACTCATCATTTCGTAAGTTCTATGGTCGATACAATGCCCTTGTCAGCAAATACAATTTATCATTGAGTCAAATGCTGACTGACGTTTTTCAAAGTCCATTATTTATGCACTGAATTGAAGACAAATTTTTCCGTTTTTTTCCTGATCATGACAAGGAGCACACGGCGGGTGTGACCGGTCGTCAGGGGATGCTCACTCCTCCATGGCACCTAATCCCACCTCTGACGTTTCGGGGGTCCGTGTTTGCTCTGCTCTTATTTTGTATTGTTTTATGGACTTTGAGATTGAATACTGTTCGTTTTCTCCATATCCACCTTCGAAGTACAATATTTAGCTCTCCCTCCGGGCTCGGTGAATATTGTACTCCTCAGTTGCTAAAGCACCGTATTGACCTCAACACAGCAATAATTCTATAATATATTGTAGTTTTTCAAACGATCAGGATTTTCCATTCATAAATGAGAGTACTAAATTTTAATCATTAAATTCTAATTCTCGTTTATTTCTGTTTCAAGAAAATATTGTTAATATCAATGGATGGGTTACTTTTACTACAATTTTCCCCCAAATTACCATCAATGCTGTGAAATGGTGATATTAATCAATATTCTATGTATCTAATTCACAAAAAAAAGATTTCGAGTAAACCTTTTCAGGGAATCAAAGTTCCAATGGAGAAGAGGTTTCAAAGTTTTAATCATTTAAAATATTGAAGTAAAAAAATCAACATATTAATTAATTATGTTTCTTGAATAATTCTCATGATAAACTTTTTGTGATATATTCCCAATTTTGGTTTAAATCCAACAGCTCATACACAAAACTTAAAGAGTGTAAAGTTTCTGTTATATATTCCAATATATTTGAATATTCCGATTTCATATCATCTATTTTGAAAGTTTTTTATTTTTAAAAAAATGTCACACTTGTGATATTTTCTTAATGAAATATAATATATAAGGTACCTTTTTTGGGCTTATTTATTTAAACCAATGGTTTATTTGATAAAAAAAATAAAATTGTTGCATGGATTACAAATTAACAACAGGGGTCAACAGCTTCTCTACAATCAGATGAACTTACCTGATCATTTTTTTTTTGTCAATGACAGTAAACATTTATTTAAAAAAAAAGGAGCTGCCATCATACTAATAGCCAATCATTGAGTATATCTATCCGTGTATAATGAGAAAAATACTGGATTCGGAAACTCGGCATGGCTAATATATATTCCTCACTACATTTTGTAAATAGAAAGTTAGGTCATTATTACATTCGCACCAAAACTTACCTTTCTTTTCCAAGAAGTTAGGGAAAATCAATATTTGGACTCTTCAACTTCAGAATGATTAGGGTCTTCCGCTGAAGACGAAAGACCCTAATAACTCAGTTGTGTATTGTGGCCTGCAAAGCTCCTGTTTTCTCTTATACATTTTATTTTGAAGATACCAGCACGACGAAAACTCTATACCATACTTTCTCTCTTTAATTAGAATCCACAGAGACCATGGAGGCTCGCACTATCCCCAATGACAGAGGTATGATTTTGTGTTATGTCTTTTAAGCTCACCTGAGCCGAAGTGAGCTGTTCTGATTAAAAGAACTTTATTCGGTAATAACCAATATTTGCCCCCTAAATCAAACTTTGACGGAGAAATATTTAATTATGTTTTTAAACAGGGGATTATATGCTGAATGCAAAGCACTGAATATTATCATAAGCAATGACGTCATATGTTTAAAATAAAGCCAGGAAAATGTAAATTTAAAATTTCCATGATTTCTACAGGAAAACGTATATATTACTTCAATATTTTGAGTAAAAGTCACCCAGCACAGGTCTGATCAGGCTCAATATTTTGATATAATGTGTAAAATGAAAATATCAATGAAATATGTAAATATTGTTTCAGAGCAAACTTGTGTGCTCTATAAATTTTTAAGCTAAAATTGTTGAAATTTTGTCCTCTTTCCAGAAAATGATATAAAATTGGACTAGTTTGTGACGTCATAAAAACAAAAATTGTCAGTAAACTACAGCTGTACTTTGAAACTATTATTTGTTCTGTTAATTTATATTTCTCATACAATTTACAAAATTCGGCACATTTCAAGAATTTTTCAAAATTTGACTTTAGTGGGGGCAATGATATGCAATATACCGCATATAGTTCTTTGTCCTTTGTCTGTCGTCGTTGTCTTAAACTTTTCATATTTTCATCTTCTTCATGAGAACCAATGTACCAATTTTTAACAAACTTACCAGAAAGTATCCTTGGGTAAAGGGGATTCAAGTTTGATCAAATAAAGGGCCATGCCCTCTTTCAAGGAGAAATTATTATAAATTAATGAAAAATTAATAGTATTTTTTAAAAATCGTCTTCTCAAGAACCATTTGGGCCAGGAAAGATGAAACTCATGTAGAAGCATCCTCAGGTGGTGTAGATTAAAGTTTGTTCAACTCATGACCCCCTTCGGTAGGGCGGGACCACAAAGGCTGATTCAAGTTTTACATAAGAACATATAGGATAATTCTTTAAAAATCTTCTTCCCCAGAACCAGTGGGCCAGGAAAGATGAAACTCATGTGGTAGCATCCTCAGGTAGTGTGGATTTAAGTTTATTCAAATCATGACCCCTCGGGTAGGGCGGGACCACAAAGGCTGGTTCAAGTTTAACATGGGAATATATAGGAAAATTCTTTAAAAGTCTTCTCCAGAACCACTAAGACAGGAAAGATGAAACTCATGTGGAGGCATCCTCAGGTAGTGTAGATTCAAGTTTGATATAAATCATGACCCCCGAGGTGGGGCCACGAAGGCTGATCAAAGGATTACATAGGAATACGTAGGAAAAATCTTTTTAAAATCTTCTCAAAATCAGCAAAGCCATATGGTGATATTAATATGGAGACATCCTCAGTCAGAGTTAATTCAAATTTGTTCATATCATGACCCCTGGGGGTAGGATGGGGCCAAAATGGGCAATCAAAGCTTTACATAGAAAAATATAGAAAAAAAAACTTAATACTGTAGTTTCAAGATTGTTCAAATAAGAATTCTTGGTGGAAGTGTGGGGACACAATGTGGGATCAAATTTTATATACTAAGATATCTTTAAAATTATCTGGAAAACACCAAATCCATGATTAGTATATGGAACTAAAGGAAGCATCCTCAGGTGGTTTATATTCAGGAATTGTTCAAATTTTAAGACAATTGCCACGAGTCCTTATAACTACATATCGCTCTTCACTGAAGTCCATAATAGTTATGTTATGTAATCACTCAAAGTGAATGTACTGACACAGTTCTAACTGAACAGACTTGGCTGTCATTACGTCACAATGGTTAAAACACGCTACTTATATTATGATGTCACATTCTACGTATCTTTAGTACAAGCGAACGGTGTGTCGTGCGATATCATTTTCCGCGGACGTGCTTTCGCGTCGGTATCGCAAAAAGAGGAATATCACGTGACGTCCTTTCAGCCGATGAAAATTACGAAAATAATCTCTTTATATAATATACTGAATGGACGACGGATTTTTCCGTTATTTCCTGATCATGACAAGGAGCACACAGAGGGTGTGACAGGTCAGCCGGGGATGCTCACTCCTCCATGATACCTGATCCCACCTCTGATGTTTCGGATGTCCGTGCTTGCTCCTATTTTGTTTTCATTTTGTTTTATGGACTTTGAGATTGAATACTGTCCGTTATCTCCATATTCTTCCTCACACTAAACAGGGAGCTAAAGATCTAATCATTGTTAAAACCTCCGATTTACTCGGCTGCTTTTTGATGCTCGCTGTTGGCATTATTTCTTGCATTATATGATTGTATTCATCACCAAAAGCATGGCATTTGATAATAATCCTTAATCTTTTCCCATTACTTACGTTTCCAAGTCCAAAACAACCATTTACTGCCTTGGAATACCAGATTTGAAAATTTGCATTTTGATGTTTATGTTTTGGTCATGGTAAAATAAAATGCCCGAGTCCATGTTTTTTTTTCTTTTATAGACGACGTGATATGTGAAATCCCCTAAGTAGATGTTCTTAAATGGACGTTTTTTTTACCATGACTCCATCATGGACGTCAGAATAAAACAATATCCCACTACATCCACCGGTTGGTTAGTTAATACTATGCATATGTTATTCGTGCATGGTACATAAAATCTGGGATCTGTTTTACAAGTTGAAAGTAGTTAATATCACTCTCAATGCAACTGAGCACATTGCCCTTCTTTCATGTGCGTCATTACATAGTAGTCTAACACTACATTGCATGTTACCTCTGTATCGTAGTTTCATCGAAATTTGGTGATCGAAGGGGAGGAAAGAGTATTTTTTTTTTGGTTAGTCTGAAATCAAAATCAACTATAAATAACAAGATTTAAGTCTTAAGGTCACATGAGTATCCCATAACAACATTCCAACTTTGAATTTGGTTGATTTAGAGTCTTATTCAACAAAAATGTGTATTTGGTTAGTTTATCTTATGCTCTAGAGTAGAGAAGACTTTTTTTAGAGAAATGATACATTTTCACTATATAATCAATAGAGATCCGCCCTAACACCAAAACAATTGACCCTAGGGCCAGTAAGTTAACAATTTTAGAAGAGGCAGTCTTATTCAACATAACTATGTACTTTTTTAGTTTATTTAATACCCAAGATCAAAGAAAAAAATTTGAAAGAACTAATGCATTTTCATTATATAATCAATTAAGCCTCGCCCTGACACTAAATCTCTTGACAACGGCCATGAATATCATAATTTATGTAGAAGATCATGCCAAGAGTTTGACTGTTTGATGTCAGGGCTAAAGAAGATTTTTAAAGATTGCACTTATTCTAGAGGTTTAGACCTAACTCCTTACGCCCCAGGGGGTAGGGACCCTGAAAATAACGATTTCTGGGACACATGACATTGTTCACAGTAATGACAATCGAATGATTCAAAGAAATTTGTGCTGAAAGTACCATGTAATGTCAAGGGTTGAACTCCAAATAGTAGATTGTCAAATAAGAAAAGTTGAAAATATTTTATGAGCTTTAAAATGTGACGATTTTCAATGAAAATTTAATGAGAAAAAGTCCGTAAAAATATCAGCTGCGCCTCGGTTGACAATGGTTTTCTTGGAGTGAAAATTTTCAATGTTACACTCAACTACATGCAATATTTATATAATGTATATATACGGAAAATATATTGAGAGAGAGTGCACTTTTTGTATACACTTTTTAAATGCGTGACACTGTGGCTCTCTGGTCGTTCATCCCATTTTTTTTCAAAAGACCAGCAAGCTATAGACATGGAACCACTTCTCAAAAATACTGTTGTATAGTACCTCTAACTTTATCTTGATGCATTTTTTCTTTTGAAAAGCTGCTCTTTTATCTTTTCAGGTATGGTTTTAAAAATAACTACCGAAAGTACAGAGGAAGATGTTACAAAATGGATCAAGAATCATGTGTGTTTACCGGATGAAGTGTATGAAATGTACAAAGATAATCTATCTTTAATTGATGGCAGTCTTCTACTTTCATATCATACAGCAGAAAAATTGGCTTCTGATGCACAACTGCCTGTGGGCGTTGCAAGGAAACTTTTGTACGTTTGCAACACAAATGATGATTTAAGACAATTTTACATGTGTAATGAATCTCCAAGTCAGGTAAATGATTTCATTTCTGGGATTGAAAAAATTGGAATTAAAAAGGAGAAAATGGAAGATTTTCATAAAAGTGTAATTGCGAACTACATAGACGGTTTTAATTTACGATTTTACAGCAATGAAGATGAATTCCATTGTGATTTTGAAGATCTTGGGATACCTAAAATATGTTTAAGAAAAATTCTTCAATATAGAGACAAGCATTTTTCTAAAATCAAATTAAAGAGAATAAAAAACACCACTGAGCGCAATTCAGAAAAAGGCGACTTAAATGCTGGTGGACCAAATTTGCAAAATATTCATGCAAATGCTAATCATGATTCAATATCAGTGAAATTTAGTGACGATGTTCAAAAAGGTGGAGATGAACTTCTACCAGAGGTTCAAGAAGATCTGATAAGGGCAAATATTGAAAGATATGAAGTTATTTATTCTCGGACAGGTGAATGCATATCGACAGATACTGGACTTATCGGTGCTGAGAATGATATTGTCGACAAAGGAAAAAACGTCACTGTGCGAGAACTACAAAAAAAAGACTTGTCATCAGATAAAACGTGTAGTTTAGAAAACACCCAAAAGCAGTCTGTGATCAATAGGCTTATATTAAAAGGTGCAAATCAAGAGGAAGAAGACATACATACTGTTGAGACAAGATTTGCTGATTGTGTCCCTGAAAAAAGTAAAGACACTAGGAATTTAAAAAGCAGTCTTTTGACAAAGGAATTATTACTGGAGTGCAATGAAACAAAGGAATGCATCAGTTGCATGTTTAATGTAGTAATACATTGCAACTGGGAAAAACCGAACGATTTGGAGAACAAAATTATATTTTTTGTCATTTCTTCTCCCAACGAATTTGAAAACAATAACAAACGGAAAGCAGATCTTTGGAAAGCCATTATAAAACGCAGTTCATTTTGGCGGAAAGAAATTTTATCCAATAGAAAAGAAGCAATGAAAAAGCAAGAATTTACAAAGCAATGCAAATCCTTGAAATTATTACTTGATGTAAATACCGAGTCCCTACAAAAATATGAAAATGCTACTTACATCTTTCTGGTTAGTGAATGCTTACAAATTGAATATTATAAAATGTACAGAACACCACTGAGTAGGAATGCAAAACATGGCCACTTTTGTTTTACTTTTCCTTGTAATAATATCCTTTTCATGTATCACCCCGAAGAATTGGCCAAAGGATTTAAACGGAATGTCCTAAAAGATGATATGACTGTAACACGATCACAAGAAGAAACTGACAATGAAGAAGAGGAAAATTCGGTAGTTGAAATCGAAAAGCATGCGATTGTGAAATCTACAACTTCCATTACTGAATTTAAGCCTCAGTTGCAAACCCCAAGAAAATTCAGAGAGGATCCTTATTCTATAACATATAAAAAAGGTCATATATTTTCACAAACAGAACATGATGGAACGTTGGCTGAAAGATGTATTGAATATAAACTTTTCGAAGATGCGCAACGATATTCAGACAGAAAGTATATAAAATATCTAAAAGAAGTTTTGCGATTTGCTTGTGGTTGCTTAAATAAACGACAAAACGGAACGCTTTATTTTGGAATAGGAGATGAAAAGAATAAAGAAGGATATAAAAATGGTGAAATAGTTGGATTTGATATTTTTGAAAGTGGGGATGATACTCGAACAAAATATTCAGATGCTCTTCGACGTGCAATTCAAGATTGCTTTTTACCATGCGAAATAGCAAAGGAATGCATTTCAAATCCTCACTTCATCGCTATCGTAGGAAAAGATTCTGAACTGTTTCGTAAAGTTGTAATGGAAATAGACATAGAGCCTTCCGATGAAATGTGTGGTAATGCTATTTTCCAAGTGAACTTAAGTAAAATTCAAAACATTTCTCTCACAAAGAAAATAAAGGAAAAATATATAATATTCCTCAGGGAAGGATCGTCAACCCCTTCCCTGGAAAACGATCAAGAAATAATGTTATTTAAAGAAATAGAACTTAAGACATATATAAAGAAGAGAAAGGAATTTGAAACTAGGCATTATCAAAAGCCGGCTATCAAGGTTAATCTAAGTGCAAAATTGAAACATCTGGTAACGTTGGGTGACTTTAATCATGAATTCGATGCTGATAATTCTGATAGCAATTACATTTGTCCAATTCTTGTTGCCGGAAAACCATCTGAGGAATTAAAAGGAGGAGAAAACTTCGGGAAAAACTTTGCGTTTGTAAAACACATGCCTTTCTTGGCTGTTATTGATTTTGATGAATTTTCTATCACAGACGGACTGTGTTATCATTTTCGTGTTCCTGAACAATCAAAATTTGTGGAAAATAACATTTTTCAACAGAAAACGGGGAATCTCCGAGTTCTGGCTGATGAGCTCAATCTTGAATACGATCGAAAGAGGATTTGGATGTTTGCTAATGGAAGAGCAGATCTTGATATCAAACATCTTCATAGAAGAGAGTGGTTTTCCTCGTATTATGCAGAAATCAGCGCTGCTATTTCATTTTTGAATCAGCCTTTTGTAATTCCAAGTAATCGAATATCATTTCTTATCCTTCTTCTTTCGACCGACTTGGATGGTGTCGTTGATACCTTTTATGACATTGTAGCAAAATTTGGTTGGGATCCTATCACAATAATTCCAGATACAAAGCATATATTCGAAAAATTTTCAGATCTTGTTGTGAATGAATGTAAAGGTACAAAAGAAGACTTAAAGAACCATTCTGTACTTGACATGCCATGGGAGCACGTTAATAGGACATTATCACAATTAAGCGGTAGAGGAGACACGTCAGGTTGTTTGGTTTCTTCATCTTCTGGAACACCAATGACTTTGACGGAGCGTTTTATTGATACTTGTACTGATCTAAAATTTCTAGGCCACAATGAATGTAAGGACATTTTAAAAAACAAAGATGAAAAAACAAAAAAAGAACTAGAAAAAACGCAACTAATGCAGTTCTACAGAGGTGCAAAAGTAACTTGGTGGAATATTTTCTTTGATAATCAAGTATGTTCAAGAGAAGAGTATTTACATAATCTTAAGGAAAGGATTAAGGATAAACTCAAAAATCTTCAAAATGAAGCAAATGTTGTCGTTATGACAATCGCTCACGAAGCAGGTGCCGGGGCAACAACCCTTGCTCACCAAATTTTATGGATTTTTCGAACGAAGCAAGTAAAATGTTGTGTTCTTAAACAAATTACAAATTTTACTGTTGCACAAATTTTAAAGTATTGGAAAATACTCGAGGATTCAAATCCATTGCCAGTATTAGTTTTAGTTGACGATTTACTACAATCAGAATTGTCATATAATACATTCATCGAAAATCTCAAAGTAGAATTCCGTAATCACTCAGGAGTCCGTGGAATGAATTGTTTGGTATTAACGTGTCAGAGAGAGAACGCAATAATAGACAAAGACAGAAATGAAAACGATAACGTTTTTATGCTTCGTCATAAATTAAATGATGAGGAACAAAGATGGTTCAACGATAAATTTTGTGAACTTGAAAAGCAACGAGGCATAGATGGTTACGATCCAAGATATTTGATATCCTTCATGATGATACGATCGAATTTTAACAGAAGTTTAATTGAGAAGATACTTGCATATCTTTTAAATGACAAAAATATACCTATTCCTGAGAGGGAATTGATAAAATATGTTTCGTTCTTATCAGCATTCATTCCTTCTGAAAGACGTTGGATAAAGGTTGTTATTCCCGTAGAATGCTGCGATCGTCTTATGACTAGGCGATTTTGGGAAAGAGGGCGAAAGTCAAGTGCATTTCATATTCTACTTAATATCGAAAAAGAGGAAGAAAGTAGTGGAATGTATGTGCGAATGGGTTATCCAGCTATAGCCTTTGATGTTTTGAAAGAAATAATGACTAAAGAGAGTATAACACTTGGAAAAGTGGCAAAAGATTTTTTTCTTAATTTCATTGTTCCTGATATGACTAATGGGGGACGAATAAGAGATTATACGCTTGCAATGCTTAAAGAAAGGATTCGAAAAAGTTCAGATGGAGCAAGAACGGATTTTAGCCCACTAATTGAAAGAATTATTAAAAGTGATCCAGCACATGGCTTTGATGCTGCCATTGAGGTTTTAACTGAGGGTTTTGAAACATTCCATGATCCTATTCTTGCGCAAACCTTGGCTAGATTATATCTAAAACAGAAACAATTTGACAGAGCTATACAGTGGGCGAAAGAGTCAGTTACCTTTGCAACGTCACAATCACACTCATTTTGCCTCCATACCTATGGTGTGATATTAAGGGAAAAATTTTTACACAATAGACAAAAACGATACGACTTGGGACCTCCTGCTAATGAACGTCTACAAATCGTTCTTGAATCTCTTGAAAAATTTGTAGACGCACAAAACAAAAGAGATCGGAATTTGAAAACCTATGAGGCATTTCATGACACTATATTTACTATAAATATGATTAATGAATTTTTGATGTCTATTAACCATGAACTTGAGAAAGATATTATTCGAAAATACTTGGTTCACAAGGAGTATATTCCAGATATTCTTAAAGACCATTGGGAAAAGTATCATGTCGCATTGAAGAGTATGAAAGCCGATGGAGAAAGGGCACTAGATCTTTTAGAGGATAAAATATGTTTTTACTCTTCTTTTGATGTTCAGGATAGTGAAATGCATTTAAAAGGACATAGACATAATGTTGACTTGCAAAAAAATTACACAAATTATCTAGCAAAATTTTCCTACTATTACGGTGAAGATGATAAAAAAATAGATGAAAATGCAGAACCTCATGTAAAGGATGCATATCACAAGGCGCGACTCATGAGACTTAAGGGTCATTCCTACAAGACAATTTTTGACCATATAACTAACATTGACAACGAGGTAAAAAGAAAACAGACTGTGCAGAACTTGTCAGAGATACGTACACATATTAACGCTATAAAGAATACAACATCTACTGATTTATTGAATAAAATTTGTGTAAATGTAGCTCTCGGAATAGTTGGGGGTCAATTTTCTAGAGAAGATGATTTAACAGCAATATGCTTCAATGTTATTGAAAGGAATGAGGAAAAAGTTAATCTTGCATACATGTTTTTGGCTATGTTAATGTGGCCTTTGAACAAAATGAATACGACTTATAATAATCAGCGTTTTCAGGAAGCTTTGTCTTATCTGAAGGAAAACCAAGAAAAACCAATTACTTCGAAGGAGAATCTACAAAAAGGAAATATGTTTTTAGTGACAGAAGAAAAAAAAACCCAACCTATCATAACATTTTTCCAAGGAGAAGGATGTGGAGTAGGATCTTTGCGACACCGGTCTACTGTATTCAGGAAATCAGAAAACCCGAATACTGAAGGTCTTCTGCGTATGACAGGGACTGTTAATAGAACTAAAAATGCATCACCTTTCATTGTTGTGGAAAATGAGAAATGCAAGAATATTAATATTCACATCTTCAGAAAAAAAGACAGGGAGTTATTGTTCGGGGAAAAAGTTGATTTCTTTCTTGCATTTAGCATTGCTGGTCCAGTTGCATATGACATTAAGCACACTGCATTTTGTGATAATTAAAGGTTTTAAAAGTAACAGCCAAAAAAATAATCTAATTAGTTGATTCATGATATCGAGCTTCGGAAAAATTTTAATGTTCAGATTATTCATTTATGTCTTCTTTTGGAAACCTTTGTAATCTCTCATAAGACGATGCAAACAAATTATAGATTTATTTTGATATGATGCAATTGCTGTTGAAATTTAACATGACTCATTTCAAATAAAAAGGGAAGTGGTGGCTCGTTTCAAATAAAAAGGATAGTGGTGAATTCTTGGTTTTATGAAACAAAAAAAATCTACGAAATTTAATTGAAAAAGCACGGTAGAAGAATGGGGGCTAGAGAAAGGGGACTCAAATATAGAAAAACGGGGAGGTAAACCAGACTAGAGCAAGAATTCAAACCCTGTAATTTTTTACAACGTAAAGTATTCTTGTATTTTAGACTGCCCCTTCTAAATAGTATTAGATTTATTTTTTTAAAAAAACTTAAACAAAATGCCCTAAATGCCCTTAAAATACTATAGTGAACTACAGTTAACTATAATTGACTAAAGTAAATCAAAATATATAAAAGTTATCACTATAGTGTTATAATAAATCACTATAGCAAATCAAAGTTCTCAAAGCCATAACTATAGCAAATCAAAGTTTCATCTATGATAGTAAATCAAAGTGTCAAAGTTATTATCATGGTAAATCAAGACGTCAAAGTTATTCTTATAGTAAATCAATGTTTTCATAGTGTTTCAAAGTTAACAATAATAAACTATAGTTCACTACAGTATTTTTGTTAGGGTCGGTGCCTGCTTTAAAAAAAGATGGGTAAAAAATCAGCTGAGCAGAACAGTAGTAGCAGACGTGGATCCAGGAATTCAGAGTTCCTATGTGCATTCCTGTGAAAAAAATTCAACCCAGAAATTTGTTGACTAGCAAAACAAAAACATCTCTCAAAACGTGAAAATCCTATTTCTTGGGTTTGGGGGTGAGGGGGTGTAGTCGTTGACTTCCAAATCTTTTTCATACCCATGACTTTTCATACCAACTTTACCATATCCAAGGTCACTGTACTTTGTTTAGCATTTGAATTTAGTAACTCCTCTGCAAATTCCAGATCCCCCTCTAGATCGGTGCATAAGTAGAACCCTGTTATTTTTTACAAGGTGCAGTATGCATGTATCCAAGTTGACCAACTTATACAGCATAAGATTCAAAATACCATATACAAAATGTCCTAAAATTCTCCCTGCCACCAAAAAAAGTGAGAAAAACAAAATAACAAACAATCAAAAAAGTGGATAAAACAAAATAACAAAATAACACAACATCGAAGTCATTAAATTATTTGAAAATCTAATAAAAACCACGCGCAATCATTGTAAAAACATTTCAATTCACTTTCAAATTACTACTAAGCATTGTTGCCAATGTAGGCTAAGTAAAAAATTGTATTTTATTTATTCTTTTGTTGGACATTTCAAACTCTCCCACGTTTTTAAGAATTCACCCTACATATTGAACACACGAAATATAAATTGTTTCTTACCTCTCTCTCTCTCTCTCTCTCTCTCTCTCTCTCTCTCTCTCTTTTCAAACTCAGTAAGAGTTCGTTCGTGGGAGAGAAGTAGACCATGGTTAAGTATGATATCTTTTAATGGATTAGGGTGTAAATTAAGAATATATGGATTTTTGTCTAAGATGCGCGATATTTCGTCGATAGAGACAGACACAATCATTATAGATTAATAAGACAGATACGACAACTCAAATAGTATCAGTAAATGTAACTATTGAAAGGGTATTTTAGAATTTGCTTTCATTAAGAAACTCTTTACTTCTACACTGTAGAAAAAGAACTGTATAAATTGTCAACATGAAAAAGATTATCTTAAATCATCTTACAGTTTCAAGGGGCCTGGACACAGTTTCGATTGACTTTTATAACCAATTTTAATGTTTACAATTCCTTCATAAAGTCATCATCTATTGATAAGCAAAAATTTGAAAAACATTTGTTGATTAACTAACAAAATACAGGACTTAAAGTACGTACTTCATAATGTAAACAAGGCTTGTGCTTCGTTTTTGTTTACATGTAGAAAATATCATATTTATAACAAAATGAAGTTTAGCAAATCAATAGTAATTGTCGAATCTTATTTAGAATTAACTTTTATTTGAAATTTTCTACTTTGAACGACCATATAACAGTATATTAACCTGTGAAAACAAAAACATTACACTAGCCTTGTGTACATAACAAAGCTTTGGAGCTCTAAATATGTCTTGTATCTGGCGATGAAAATTTTTGAAAGAACCTAGTAAAATATTTGTAAAAATGGAAAAATAAATTTTGAAATTTTAGCTGAAATTGTGTCCATGCCCCTTTAACAGGGATGGGGTAATTGAAGAAAGTAATTGTAATTGAGTGTAATTAATTACATTTTTCAAAGTAATTGGAAGTAATCTGTAATTGAGCCTGCTTTCAATTACAAGTAATTGAATGTATTTAAATACATTTTAAAAATTAGCATGTATTTTCAATTACTTTTCAATTACATTTCAATTACTTTTTTCAAGCTAAAAGTTTAGTAAGGCGTCTTTTTATGATGCATAGTTTGCATACATGTTTGGGCTATGCATGTTTGGCATGAGCTTGTGTTTACGCAATAATTAAATTCTCATAATGTTTAATTTGTTTGGGGACCCATTTGTTTATACAGCATGACATGCTGCCCAGGGCAATAGGTAAAGGACTAAGGTCTAATTTTGTTCAGGTGTGAACCACCCCTCTCACACCCAGGAACAATCATACTGAATAAAAATTTACTATGAAAACATCTTGTTTAGAACCAAAATTGAATTCAAGGGTACTAGCCACTGGTAGATGAATTTAAAAATCTTCAGATCTGAAAGATGTTGTTTAAGTGATACTGTGTTTGAAAATTAAATGATGATTGAAATGAAGTCAAAACTGTAGAAACACTAACTGCAGTACTTATATATACTTCACGGTATGTGTTTTTCAAGATTTTTTGAAATAAAACTGAAGTAATTGAAATGTATTTAATTACATTTGTCAAAGTAATTGAGAGTAATTAATTACATTTGAAAAAAATCAATGTAATTGTAATTGTAAGTAATTGATAAAATTATCAATGTATTTGAAAGTATTTAATTACATTTCAAAGTAATTGACCCCAACCCTGCTCTTTGAATAGATAAATGTTAAAAATCTACACACTCTTTAAGAATAACATCACATCACGTCAATCTAAAATTCCCCTTGATTAATAATAGTACATGTAACAGCTAGTATTCATGATCTACAAAGCTTTAAATATCAAGCAAATACAATAATGATTTTTCATAATAATTACTTGGAAATTTTAAAAAAGATAATTTCAGAAAAGTCAGTGGAATTTTATTGCAGAATTGATATTTGTAATTTTTATAATCATGATAAGATTTTTCCTTGGATGCTTTCTCATATGCAAATTTGTAAACCAGAATGTTAAGGGGATTCAATTTAAGAGACTATGTATAAAAATTATCTTACATTTATTACATGTATGGAAGGTCCGCAGATCCTAGGTTATGTTTATTTGTTCCAATGCATGTATGCTACACAGGATCCTGATTACATAACATAATTGTGGCGTTTTATAGAATGAAATGCTATCGTTTATCTTTTTTTTTCTTTAAAAATTCCAGAGACTACTATTTGTCAAGAAACATATCCAAAATTTATAAAAGCACTTGCTGATTGGTCAAACGATTTCAACAAACTCCAATCGCGTTGAAAAAGCAAGCTTAGAGTTTGAAAATATTTTATCAAGAGTTTTCATCCTCATAAGTGGGTTAGAAAATTGAGGAAGTTCTCTCTTTCTCTCTCTCCAATAAAAAAAATCCAACCCAGAAATTTCTTGACAAGCAAAAGAAAAAAAACTAAACTCGCCCAAACGTCAAAAATTTCGTGAGGGAGGGGGTAGAGGATCGATGACTTCTTTTGTCTCAAACCTTTGACTTTTCATACCCATATAAGACAAATTCGCGTTTACCAGGGGGTCTGCGTTTTCCACGGGGGGGGGGGGGGTGAAAGGTAACTTTTTCTTGCATTACATTGTACATTTAATTACCTTGCAAGTTTAACTTTTTGAGTATTAGACATATTTAGTATTTTACTATGAAAAAAATTCATCAAATTCCTTTCAAAAGTTAACCTATGATTATTGTATTTATGGCAGATGAAGAGAAAATGAAATTCATCTTCAACATCCCCTGTGTTACATATATTACAAATTCTTTTATCTGTGGGTATGGAAGAATGTTTTTCTTTTTCTATGGCAAGGTTATGAGCACTAAGTCTCAATCTGCTAAAAATTGATCTGTCTGTTTTCTTTTTTTAATATATCAATGTATCCGCATCGTTTGAAATTATTAAAAGCAACTCGGTAAAATTTTAGTTTAGATGAATTATGAATCTTTGCATATTCCTCTTGTATGTATTGATCTGATATTCTTTGTTTTATGCTTCTCAGAAGTGGTTTTATTAAATTTTCTTTTTTAGTAATGATTGAAAATCCTAACTTGTTGGAAATTGAACAAATATTTTTAGTCCATGAGTTTGTTTTGACCGTTGTTTTATAGATTTTAAATGCTAAAGGATTCTAGGATTCCAAAATGTTATACTTGAAAATTGTATTCTTGTCCACAGGGGTTGACTACCTAAATCTGCTCTGCAAGGAGCATTAGTAGTTTTACTATGTACTCCTAAAATTTCCTTAATAAACTTCGTGTGAAATTTTTCAATTATAGAATTTTCACCATGTTATTATAAATACCCCAGATCTCACAGCAATAAAGAAGAACTGGTGTTATAATTGAGTCAAAAAGTTTTTCCAAAAGTTTACAAGGATTATCTAAACCAATGGTTTTCTTGATCTTAAAACATGCTTTTCTGGCCTTTTCCATAAGTACTGATATAGCAAAGTTCAGATTTCCATTGCACTTCAAAGTTAATCCAAGATAACAAAATTTTGAAACTGTTTGAAGGACATTTTCATTATATGTACACTCATTAATGCAAAATTTACCGTTTGAGTTAAAAGTAAGAACTTTAGACTCGTCCACATTAACCTGTAGAACTGTTAGAACAATGTTTCAAGGATGTTCAAACAATTTTGTAACCCAGTTTTACTTTCAGATAATAAAACAATATCATCAGAATATAATAAACAATTTACAGAGATTTCACCAATTTTAACATGATCACAATTGCCTGTTTTAAGTTCATCAACAATACCATGAATAAAAATGTTAAAAAGAGATGGGCATAAAATATCGCCTTGCTTAACACCACATTCAGATGTAAATGTTTTACTGAAACCATTAGTAAACTTTATCTTGGTTTTCGTATTTTCATACATTGAAAATATAATATTGAACATATTGGTGTGTATATTGGATTTCAGAAGTTTATAATAAAGTCCAACCCTCCATATAGTGTCAAAAGATTTACGGAGATCAATGAAAGCCGCATAAACCTTTTGCTTTCTATTTTTTTAATAATCGGTTACAGTTTTAATTGTAAAAATATGATCTGATGTTCTGCTTTTCTCTTTAAAACCAATTTGATTTTCACTAATTAGTGATGTATCCTTAATAAAATCTAGCAATCTGAAATTAATAAATTAATCTTTAACATTAATTTCACACATATATACACAATATGATCTAGCAGGTATGTAAAATAATACACAATTATGTACTAAAATATATTGACACATGAAAATGGAGTATGGTTTAAGACATGTGAAGTCTTCAATATTCCACATACTTAATTTCAAAAAATGTTCATTGTGCCCTACATGAAACTGTTTTCTATATATGATACATAATCTGATATGTTATTTCAAAAAGAGCTGATGAAGATTATTATTGCATGAATATCTATAACATTAATATCATACATATATACACAATGTGATCTAGCACGGTAAATAAAATAATACACAATTATGTACTAAAATATATTGACAATGGAGTATGGTATAAGATTAATAACACTTGGGTGGAGAAGGCGGCGGTTTTGCCCATGGGTTACGCCAGTTGATGAATGGAAATAACCATGGAGGTGGTATGAATATTTAATCATTTTATTTTTGATTTTTATTTGAACATTTCAATTGCAATAACTATATACAATGGTGTTGGGCACAATTTCTTAAAACAAACTTAACTCTCTTTCTACAAGAAATTCAGCAAAAAAATGGATCAAATGTTTTAATGGCCCTCACAGAATTATTTTGTTTATATATCTATGTATGTAATTGGCCTTTAATCATAGCCTTTAAAAAAATGATAATCTCTTGTTACATTAAATTTACTTTCCAAAAAACAGAAGTATCCAATATTCCACCTAAAGAAATTAAATTCAATGAGGCATTCCAATCAAATATTTTTAAATGAATTACTATTGTATTTATTACGTTTATTATATAAAAAAGATTTATTTTTCTACAATGAGTGGTTTAAATGTGTAATAGATAGCGTAACTGCTGATGCCGGAGAAAAATCTGTAAAATAACATAAGAGGAACAAGTATATTTATTATATAGAGCCAACTTTGGCAACCCACAAGCTTTGTTTCCAGATTTCTGTACATGTGACAGCTAGACTTGTTGGTAGAAATTAAAATCCAGTGGCTCACATTCGTAATCATGAAAATAATTCCTCCAGAGGATATGAAAGCAGGGGATTGTCCTTTGGGGGTGGAAGCGTCTGATTTGGATCAAAAAGTGAGTCTGTAGAGAAGTTTCCAACATTAAAATAATACGAGTACACAGAAATGTCTTTAAATGGGTAAAATTACCTGGCAGTGTGAATGCGGTCACCGTACCGAACATGTAGTAAGCCATTGTTCCAGAGGAGCTCAGAATTAGTAGATACTCAGTTGCTGTCAATTTTGCTGGTCTCCTAGATTTGCAAAAATATTTTTTCAGATGATAGCTACTAACATAGATAGATAGAATGATGCTGAGAGAACTCATAACCTCCCCAATTTGTAGTGCAAGTATTGCGTCCTCACTTTGCTAGTTTAAAGCAAATATAAGTAATATTGTTGTGAGAAAAAATGGTACGTTCATAAAAATACCAAATGCTGCAGCAAATATATGTTGTCCAATAACATGATGTCCTTCTCCTGTAGCAGACGTTGAGCCTCCCCTAAATTGTTTATTTCTTAAGTAATTCAGTTTGTCATTTGTTTCATCAGAAGACCAATTCAAAAACCAAAATATGAAACTTGAGGCAAGGATACAGAACTCCATTCTTTTTGGTATCAGGAAAGGTGATACATGTTTAGCCAGTTCTTTTTGTATCTTGGATGTTCGAAAACAGTAAGGCGCATTGCTATATTTGGGAACGGTATTATTTCCATGGTGAAATACATTAATATCACTAATAAATATATTGAACCAGATGACAAAATTTGCCACCAAAATAAAGATGCAGGAAAAGTTAACAGTAGAGGTCTGTATAAATCAGATCCCCCGGTAGTATGAAATAAAACTCAACTGAATAAGGAGAAACAATATTAAAATAACACTGCTTAACAAGGAGAATGTAGCTTCAACTGACTTTGTGGAAATAAAAGGAATGCACTCAACATAAACCGCTGTATAGATGGAAATATGTACAATTACAGCAAGTCCAAGGATCCAGAGAAATACTATCCAAAGATTCAAAGAGGGGTCAGCCATCTTGGTTAAGTTATTCCCTTCTGTGGTCAGCTTATTCCTGAAAGCAGCCAAGATGAGAGTTACAAAAAAGATCAACCCAATAGTCACTAACGTCGTTGTTACTACCCAGTTCCTTGTTTTAGCTTCATTTGAGTACGCTTGGTCAGCTGCATTAATTGCAATGATTACGAACGGACCAGACACCACGCGGGAATAAATTTTTAAAAATGTGAATGTCAAATCATTGCCTTCATCATAACCCATTTCTAAAGTTTCAAACACTTTATGTGGTAATCATAAACATAAACCTTATATTTAGTAACAAATTTGATTACTAGTAATTTGTTTAAAAATAAACTCTATGACTATGTTCGATGTGTTTTTAAAAATTATGCTTTTTTAAAAATATTTTAGCGTTAAATCTAAAATTTGACCTTTTCGTAAATTTCTGAATAATGCTACTGGACAAAACTAAAACATCTAAAACAATGACAACCATAAAAAAATTCCCATACCTTTGTCAGGGACACAAATATCGCTCAACCATAGATATACTAGCAGTACTTTACTGCAGAGATCAACATGAAAGGCCTTAGCTTATGAGATAAATTTACGAGATTGGAAATTCCACACGTGGATTTCAAAATAAGCTGGAAAACATTTAGTAGCTAATTTTAATCGCTACCAGAAGGATTTATTGAATTTTGTTATATATACGGCATATTTTTCATAAAACTTTATAGGTAATAAGATTTTGCCTCGACTATGTTATTTCTACAGAGAACTCAAATACCAAGGCTTTTCAAGGGTTAATTTGGAGTTTATGTCCGTATTTGCACTTTCATGCAAGTTCCAAAAATATCATTATCATTTTATTTTTTAAGGAAATATGTATAAAAAAAAAACAAAAACAAAAAAAAAAAAAAACAAACAAACACACACTTTTCAATATTTTGTACTCAAAGTGGTTTTATTGGGTTTTTTTCCATAAGGAAACATTACTTCTTGAGAAACATACGAATATTCAAGAAGTGGAGTAAATTAGATGCTTAAAAATTAATAATTCAATATCAAAAAATTTTACCAAAATCAAAAGAAAAAGCTTAAAAAGTTATGACTTTTTAACTTTATAAACAACCAATCCTCACGAGAAATTAAATTCCAAGCTTTTTATATCATTGACATCTGCTTTTTTCAATAAAAAGAAAAACAATGCAACTATAAATTTACTTATCTTGTCATTGGTCCCTTGCAAAATCATTTTCATAAACAACTTTCTGATTTAAAACACAATTACTCTGAAATTCACATCAAAACAGTTTCTTAGTTTCTGGTTGACAATATCTATGTGGTTTATTTTTTTGGAGACCAGGTCTTCCAACATTCTATTGGAATTCCCATGGGTACCAATTGCTCTCCGTTATTAGCAGACTTATTTTTGCATTTATATGAAGCGGAATGTGTGCAAAATCTTGAAAAGAAGAAAACACTTGCTGTACCTTTCAACTCTTCATTTAGATATATCGACGACGTATTGTCAATTTAAAATGGAAATTTCCATTCTTATTTCGATATGATATATCCTGGTGAGTTTGAAATTAAAGATACCACAAAGTCTGACACAACTGATTTATATTTGGATATTATACTTGAAAAAGACCTTAATGATAATCTAACAACCAAGCTCTATGATAAACGTGATGATTTAAACTTTTCTATTGTCAACTTCCCTTACTTATGCAGCAATATACCTTCATCACCTGCATACCGAGTTTATATATCTCAGTTGATTCGATACGCAAGAGCATGCTCTAGGTATGGACAATTTCTTAAACGAGGTAAATTATTGACAACAAGTTGATGGAACAAGAATATCAGCAGTCTAGTTAAAAGTAATTATTTTGTAAGTTCTTTGGTCGATACGATTACCTTGTCAGCGGATACAATTCATTATTGAGTCAAATACTGACTGACGTTTTTCATACTAATTGTTAGTCCATTATTTATACACTGAATTGACGACAGATTCTTTCGTTATTACCCTATCATTACAAGGAGGATGTGACCGGTCAGCAGGGGATGCTACTCCACCATGGCACTTTATCTCACCTCTGTAGTTTTCATGGTAGGATTCTTCTCATATTTCTTGTACTTAAAAATTAATGTAATTTTCACAGAATCAAGACGACAATATCAGTAAGTGATAGTATCAGTAAAATCAAATTTGACCGTTTTATATTAGAGACAAGGTCAGGTCAAGGTCATTATCTTTTTCCTTGACATTATGAATGAAAAAATACTGTTGCCAATCATGTGATGCCTACTTCTATTTCAAAAGTTTAAAGATTGTTCTTTTTGCCTAAAAAGAAAGTACTATATCGGGTCTATAGCATGATATTACCAAATTTACGAGGGTCGTTCAAAAACTACACGGACTTGTTGCACAGAAAAAATATTTGACGACATAATCGGGCAAAATATCACACATAATATGAAAGAATCTTTACTTATATGGTCTTCAAAATTTCAAAATCAAATTGGTATCAATTTTGAATGATTTTTCAGGACATATCATTAAGTCGCGGAGCAGCAAAATTTTCGACGTCACAGGCATTATTAAAAATATGTGATTGAACTTCCATTTTCTCAACATTTTCTCAAGAGTACCTGTACAGTTTGAGTTACCTTATCTACTCAACATCCAAACACCATTTCTTGTCAAGCTTAAGATTTATTAAACAAGTAAAGAATAGTCTTGTTTTGTTTTAAAACCAAAAAATGCAGGTATTTATGAGATATAGTGTGATACTGGTGACTTTCAATCACGTTCCTTACAGTTTTGTCGATAATCCTCTTCCCGTCCTCCCGTATAGCCTTTTTACAGAGGTCTAACGGTCTAAATTTTCAATTTGCTATTTGTGGACGAATGTCACGAATACCCTAGTTTACTACATGTTTTATTACGCATATATTGAACCTATGTTGGCGATGGATCATTACACATAATTTAGCAAAAGTGTGGTGAGCCGTCAATTCAGGAGATGTCATTTTCTTAGTCGTTGTCACGGGAATCGCATAAGAGAAAAATCACTATAATTTTGTTAGTATTTCAAATATCACGTCAGAAATCTAAATGCATAATAATAGAACAATTTAAAGATACATTTGAGAAAATTGTCAAAAAATCGTGAATTATAGAAAATTAATGAGAATTTTGGATTGCGCATGCTTTTGCTTCAAATTTTTTGTCGTGCTCCGTACTTCTCCATCAGCGATATAAACATACCGATAATTTTAGTAGAATTTTTTTTTAAAATACAGACTTTTTGCCCAAAATTCATTGAAATCTTTAAGATACATATTTCTGTGAAGTTTCATAACTATATGACGTCTGTAATTTTTGAACTGCCCTCGTCCATAAATAATTTAACTAAACTAGATATTGGCTAATCCGAATTTTCTCTGTTTTTCTTTTTTTTTAGGATATATTGGTTATTTACATATGCTTCCTATATTTAACTTTTCTTTTTTTTTCACGTGTAATAAAGTAGTCTTATAAATGTACAAAATAATACAAAAACAAAAAGTTTTGATTGTTTACTAAGAGAGAAAAAATACTTTTTATGGACTTTTGGCTCAAACCTGTACTTTGATTGAAAGCGTTTAAAAGCTAACATAGTTCTAGTTTGTTTAAAAAATCATATTTATTTGATATATTTTGAAAGTTTAGTTCCTTATTAATAATCTAACTTAAATTTGAAAATTTCTTCAAGTCTTTGATTGTGTAGAAATTATAATTAAATTCATTGTTCTATTATAATTTTGAGAGGCAGAAAAGAAGATATTTTCATACGCTACCATTCCGCCAGTTTTCAAACGCAGTTTACCATTTCTATTTAAAGTTGTACAATTCTGATGAGGAAAGAAAAATATGGTCTTTTAAATTCCTTACACCTCAATATAAAAGACATATAAGCAAATACACTTTGAATGTTTCATCTAGTCAGAATCCAGAGAATCCTACCTTAAGGTCCTTGTTTACGCTGCTCCTATTTTGTATCGTTTATTGAATATTCATCTTGAATATTGTTTGTTATTTCCAAATGTTTCAAGCTACAGCCATTTCATCTGTGACGCCTGTCTTGGATCCAAAATCGATTCCAAAAAAAAAAACTTTTTAAATCATTTTTCAAAAATTAACATTTATTCCTCAAATTGTGCACAATTTCTTTGCATGAAACTTTATATATAAAGCTATTTATCATTACCATTTGTAACATAGAAAGCTAAAACAATTTCTAAAACGAGTTAAGTTATTTATAACTAAGTTGATGAATATCAGCAGTCTCGTTTAAAGTCATCATTTTGTAAGTTCTATGGTCGATACAAATCAAGGTCAGCAAATATTGTATCATTAGAAATGCTCGACCTCCTCCATGGCACCTGATCCCACCTTTGATGTTTTGGAGGTCCGGTTTAATGGTTTTTTAAGCCTGAATACCGTTCGTTATCTCCATAAAAACCTTATATCCATCCATCGGTCTGTCTGTATCTCAGCTAGTCTGATTAGTTGACCCTTTGTTTGTCAGTCAGTTTGTAGCACTTAAAATTTAATGTTCTGTCAGAAGTTTGCAGATATCTAAAAGAACGTGCTTATGTACAAGGAAGTCTTACGCGGGCTATTTATTTTTTCTGCAGCATCTGATATTAATTCCTGTAATAACAAACAGAAAAAGCAATTTATAGCTCTAGAAAATTAACTGCAAGTTAGCAAATGTGTGAAGTTTTTTCATTGCCTTTATTTGATGATATCTTTGACCCCCTTTCACTTCGTATTAATTTCTAATAAGAAGGATTCTAAGTGTATATTTTTTAACTTTGCTAATTTGAGTTTTTGCCTGAACTGCTTGACTAGGTTTCTTTTCTTTTTTTTTTTTAATTGGCTCTCTCTTCATATACAAAATTATAAAATAGAAAAGTATGCAACAAATTCAACTATGGACAATAACATCTATCTACTTATAGGACAATGTTTCTGATTTATAAATCATTAAAATTTAATGTGGAGCTTACTATCTACATAATTTTATACAATTTTTATACAAAGTAACTGTTCATTGATTTTACAAAGAAATCCATTACAGGGGAAATTACATTTCATTTTAACACTTAATTGAATAACATAGTATATAAAAAATATAATAAATTCCAAGATATTGATTATAATATATCTAATAAAGGTTGCCAGATTTCATTAAAATTATCTAAATTACTATTTGAGCAATACACTTCTTTTTTAAGCAGTAATTTCTTTTCAACAGATTAGATGACTAGGTTTCTAATGTACACAATATTTCTTATGAATTAACAGCGAAAAAAGGGAGAAATTGTAAAAACAATTTCAAACTTAAGGCCATATCTCTAATCATTAAGAGGGAATATCCATGATGAGTTTACGAGGACTTGTGTAAGAAAGTGTAAGATTTAAATTAAAAAGCTGTAATTCATCATTCAAACTTTTCTTATATGCAACAATATATCCTACACGCAAGTACATGCTCTAAGTATGAATAATTTCTAAACTAAGTTAATCAAGAATATCAACAGTCTCGATAAAAAGTAATAATTTCTTAAGTCCTATGGTCGATAATATGAACGTGACATCAAATACAATTTGTCATTGAGTCAAATGCTGACTGACGATGTTTAATACTAGATGTTAGGCCAGTATTTTCAAATTGAATTGTCGACGTTTTTTTCAATCATGACAATGAGCACATGGCGGGTGTGACTAGTCGGCAAGTGATGCTCACTCCTCCATGGCACCTGATTCTCCTGAATCATTAATGAATCATGAAAATGATTAAATGGACTTTTGATCTGACTGCTGTTCCTTTTATTCATGCATTTTAGATTTGGACATGTTTTATTTAATACTGTTGTAATTCTTTTCTTTTTTTAAAATTATTTGTTCTACATTGAAAATGAAAACTTCTGAGATAAGACCACTACAATCTAACCTGTAAATTACTTGTATTCAAAAAATACAAAAACAAAAATTTAATTTGACCAAATAGTAACAACTGTGATTAAAAAATAATCCATTTACTGTTAAGAATACTGCAATTGATAGGTCGACGGGGAATTTATTCATCAACAACAATAAGTTTTGAAGGTGTTTTACTTCTTGTTGTTCAATAGAATGAAAATTTAAACCCAAGCCGTAAATCCAAACACTCTACTAGAATATATTAGTGATAATTTAACTAAAAATGTAGAATGTGACCACGTGAAAGTAAATCATCTGGGAGTTAAAAAAATCCCCTCTGCTTTTGAGAATCTTTAATTTAATGCAGTCGACATGACGACAAAGAATTAAGAGCTGTCTTCAGGTTTAAGCATATATAATTAATCAACTCTGTAAAACAAATAGAAGAGATAAAACCTTTGTCCATGACAGAGTTACTTAGGAGTCTACTGCTTTAAGGGGAACGAGCAGTCTGCATTATTCATATAGACCGTCACTTCCGGTTTTCTTTTAATGAGACATCAAACACAGGAATGGAGAGTAAGTTAATTTCTTTAAAATTCATCAATCAAAGATGATTCTAATACTTAGCTATTTAAATTTCATTGATTTTGCAAAATTGTAATTTTCAAACTGCATAAGATTGATGCATTGTTTTATATTGAATTTCTTTTAATTCGTACATGCTCGACTTGAAATATATATTTTTCCTTTCTAGGAATATACATTGCCTCGATTTTCTTTGCGGGTTGTCTTATATCATCCAGTTTTCATTGAGACTGGCATTATAGTAGACTTTGGATGATAATTCTTAGATTGGATATACTGTTTGTTAAACGCTATAACTTTTTTCTTATTTAGGAATTACAGTTGACATTATAATAATGATTTTGACATTGGTGATATTTGTATTATTTTATTTTTATTCTTTAGGAATTACGAGGGTTCTCCCAAAACGTCGTAGACAGGAAAAACAGTTTCTTTTAGCTTCTTGTCCTAGCAAAAAGTAACATTTTATGATCATGCATTCCAAGTTTCATAATATCACAACTATTAAGAAAATTAATTATGAAAAAATAAAGAAAGCATGTAAGTGTACTTTAAAGCAAGCGTCTCTTATAACGTCATGATCTCTTTTTCTGCTTCACATGAGTCTAACTGTTAACATACAATTTTTTTTAATGAAAAATCACTCTAGACTAAGGGACCTAATTAAATTCCCTACTGTACGGTTATATAAATATTGTCTGCGACTTTTTGGGAGACCCCTCGTATAGTTAGCATTGTCATGCTTGTGTTGATGGTGATAACATTTGTATATATATCTTTTTTTATTTAGGAATTATAGTTAACATTGTCATCCTGATGTTGCCGCTGGTGATATTTTTGTTTTTTTTTTATTTAGGAATTATAGTGTACATTGTCATCCTGGTGTTGACGCTGGTGATATTTTTTCTAATGTAGGAATTATAGTTAACATTGTCATCCTGGTGTTGACATTGATAACATTTGTATAATTCTTTGTTGTTTTATTTTTTTTATTCAGAAATTATGATAAACATTGTCATTTTGGTGTTAACGTTGGTGACCCTGTTTGTGATTTTTCTGGTTTGTTGTCTTCTGTGGTATTGTTGTCGAAGCAAAAGGTAAATTGTTTATCTGAAATCCAGACTCACAAGAAAAAGCTTTTTTTCATCCTCACATAATTTGAAAAACAAGAAGACAAATCAATTTCTTTCTAAAACTTAAAACTTTATAGAGATACTAGTAATTATATTACCCATTAGTCAGGCGCGATAGCACTGTACTTATTTAAGACTTTCAAAAGTAAATATGAATATATATTAAATATATTTTCTTTGTTGACATTCTCGGATGGGACTTAAAGCAACATACACTGTACATGTGCAATCAATCATTTTAAATGATAAGTGCTATTTAAAGTCATTCCAGACTTGATCAAATTCAAAAATCTGTAAAATTGTTTCTTTGATTGTGACAGATAATAAGAGTATCTTATCATACAAATACAGTTAAAAGTGCCTAACCAGAAACAAAAAACATCTTTCTTTTTGCAATAGACTACCAAAAAGGAAAGATCAGTTGAAAAATAGAGAAGATATCTGTAACCAGTATGAACAAACAGGTTACGTAAGCAAGTGAGTATTTACTGTTAACTTTGCTAATTTATTGTTAATAAGTGAATCTTTGGGTTTATATCTTCGATGTCCACATAATTTATAAGAAGTGTTAGAGAATTTTCTCAAACTTAAAGACGTACCGATATAAATAAGTTTGGAATCTCTCTCTCTCCCTCTCTCTCTCTCTCTCTCTCTCTCTCTCTCTCTCTCTCTGTCTCTCTCTCTCTCTCTCTCTCTCTCTCTCTCTCTCTCTCTCTCAAGATAAATATTTTTTCTTATTTTCAGAACAGAAAATTCGGGGTACTTGTACATAGACTCCGTTCAAACCAATGCAGAGTAAGTTTTTTTAATTATGTTATTCATATAGTTATACCTGTTGTAATCTAATGTACTTACTCTTGAAAACTTCCCTAAGAAAGGAAAATGTAATTCTCAGCAACTGACCAAGTTTCTCTTATTCCAGGGATAAAGACGTTAATATGGAAAACATGCTGGTGCCTTTCACAAACAACAAACCAAGAAATAAGGTCAGTTTTAATGTGTGGGTATTGGAGTGTGCTAGGGAGGGTGTATGTGTGTGTGTGTGTGAGGGTGTGTGAGTGAGGGTGTGTGTGTGTGTGTGAGGGTGTGTGTGTGTGAGGGTGTGTGTGTGTGTGTGTGTGTGTGAGGGTGTGTGTGTGTGTGTGGGTGCGTGTGTGGTTACAGTGAAGCATTACGATCTGTGATACTTATAGGCATCACTTATTTTCAAATTGTCACATTTTATTTCAAAATGGACAAATCTGAAAATCAGCATGAGCAATGATTGCCATGAGGTTTTTTTCAGTTGTTTTAACTTATTCAATTTTTCAAATATATATTTTCCAAAGTACTGTCATAAAGGACCTCTGTTAAAATACTTAATGTTCATACAATCACTTTACTTTTGCTTTTCACGGCCAATAAATTTCGTCAAGACCTATAGCCTATTTTTGAAAATCGGTTTTTCACTAGTAGAAAATGTATTTTAAAAAAATTAAAAAGTGTAAAAATGTTTTTAAAGATATGAAATGGAAAACATATATGGTTGCGATCTATACTGTAGATTGACCTTGAGCAAAAGAAAATGTTGGTTACCAAGACAACAGTTACCACGGTGACGAAAGTTGTGGACCTCCCCACCGATTTTTCTCCGGAATCTGGGAGTATACCGGTGGACTACTCAAAATTCACGTATTTAGTCCCCGTGAAGAGTGACTCGAAGTCGTTCTAGAATGAAACCAAGAAATATCCTAAGTTCAATATTTATAAGTGTTATACACGTATCTGTATTAGATTCCTCCAATGTACATTTTTAATTGTTGGTTCTTACATTGGGTTATATAATGATTTATTTATACAACGTTGTGTATAGTGAATTTTTTATATATTCTGAATTTCAATATACTGAAAATATATGATTGTCATTCCTATTGTTGATAATACGTTTAAAATACTGAAATCCATTTAAAATATTTTCCTTCAATGGATATGATTATTCAGTGAAAAGGGTAAAGAAAACGAACAATGATCAATCTTTAAGAATCTATAAACAATACAAATAAGCAGAGATAGCATAAAACACTAACCCCTGGATATTCTACAGAAAGGATCAGATGATTTATAGGAGTAAGCATCCCTTGATGACCAATCAAACCCGCTGTAAGTGCTATTAGTTGATTTGAAGATAGTACATTCTGCAGTCAAATTAAGGACACACGATACAAACAAATTATTTGTTTGGAAAAGATTTAATAACATGTCACAAGTTAAGAAAAGTGGATAATTCTTAGAATTTTTTATCATAAGAACTGGAAGGTGAAGTAGACTTGGAAAATATCAGTAATATTTCAATGAAAAAACAAAAATAGACAAATCACACTAAGTAAAGGTTTACAGGTGAAAACAAATTCCAGAATATGTTACCTTGGTGCTAAAAGTGCAATATAAACCTTAGAATATAACAAGCCAGGTGATTTTTAGGAAGAAAAACAAAATGACAAAAATTAATCAATATAATATACGCTGATTTTTTACTATTTTGCTTTTCCTGATAAAATTCACCTGGCTTGGTCTACTTTTCTAGAGATTATATTACACTTTTAGCACCAATATAACATATTATAAAATTTATTTTCATCTGTAAACCTTTACTGGGTGTGTTTTATTCACATTTGTAATTTTATTGAAATATTACTAAACTTTTCCAAGTCTATTTCATTTTCCAGCTTTTTGGAGAAAACATTCTAAGAATTATTCACTTTTCTAAACTTGAGACATGATATTAAGTCTCCTCCAAAGAAAATATTTATTTGTATCATCTGTCCTTAAGTATAGAAATAAAATTAAAAGCTTAAAAATCCGTATGAAACGAGTCAGCTAAATTCGACCCAATGGTATATATAACTTTTCTTATGAGGTTATTATAATGACCACAGAATTAACGAGGTGTCGGCTTTAAAAACAAAGTGGTTGAAAAATCTGTAACATCAACTTATCAGTGTAAAGCCTGCCTCGTTTTAAAACGGGATCGTACTTATCAGCAGCAAATGCGTTAGACGTAAAACATGACGACATAAGCAGGTGATACTGGAATATTACTACATACAATTTGTCGTACATTTGTAATACAAATTTATTTGAAACCCGACCTCCGTGGTCAGTAAACATCCAAATATGAAAAAGAAGTGACAGACTTTTAATATCAACTTTGAACAGTGTACATGTGTGGACAATCAGGAGAGTTTGAAATGATGTAATTTTGCTGATGATCGATCAGAAGATGTGAATATTTCCGAGTTCTATTTTTATTAAGGAGAGCTGTTGACGATAATATCAATGTTAGATCTTCATAGTGATAAATTGTTGCATTAAGTGAGAAAAGCATAAAGTTTTGATATTTTACACTTCTGACATTTTAAAATTTAAATTTAAAATCTAAGTTTTCAAAAGTTCTGAATAGATTTTGAGGATCATCATCTAATTTACACACCTTCTAGAATAAGTTGTAGCACAGTGTTTCTAAATTTTACTCCTTTACAGCATTTAGATTTCTTGTATGGAGCAAGGGTAAGGGTTTGGTAGAGTCTCTCTGCTGGATATGACAATGTATTTCTTTTTGTACCGTTATTTATGGAATTAAGAAATCAAGCAGAGTTAGGGTAGCTCAAACTCACCTTGGTATACTGGAACATTTTAAGTGTTAAGCACTGAAATGTGAATTTGTAAAAAATTATTTCTTGGTAAGTGAAGATATATTGGATTTCTAATCGGAGAATTACTACTACGTTTTTCAAAGAGCATATATTATATTGAGCCGAACAGACAAATACCATATTGTTACAAGCTTAATTTCTCTTAATTCTTGATCTATTACACAATGTTCATGGCTCTAACTCCAACCCTTACCACTTCTGGTTTAATGAAATTGGAAGGTTGGATTCTTCGTATTTTGAGTTTTACTTTTCTACAAAATTTTACATATTTGTCAAAGAGTCCGGTCTTTCTTATCAAATACTATGCTTCAATGAGTTTTTCATACAAATTGTTAAGCCATAATATACGCGATGAATTGTCGAAAAAAAATCCGTTATTTCCTGATTATAACAAGGAGCACACGACGGGTGTTACCGGTCGGCAGGGGATGCTCACTCCTCCATGGCACCTGATCCCATCTTTAATGTTTTGGAGGTTCGTGTTTACCATGCTCAAGTTTTGTATTGTTTAATGGACTTTCGAGCTTCAATACTGTTCGCTATCTTGTTGTGTATAAATGAAAAATATTAAAACTATAATACAGAAAATTCGAATAGAAATGTTCGAAAGCAAAAAATACACACAGCATATTGTCAGTCAGTGCAGTAGCTGCAGATCTGTAGCGTTATGGTTTTTTATATTTGTCTTTGACCATAACGCTACAGATCCTGTAGTGCAGAAAATGTGCAATTTAAGGCGCAATATTTTTTGCGCTCTTTTGGGGAGAATTTCTCCAATTTCCAGCTTTGGTCAATCAACTACCTTTCACTCCCTAATTCTAGATTTGCACTTTTACTAATTATTAAGAATAAAGTCAAATTTGTGAAAGCGCAAGAATGTGTCAATCAAACTCGTATTTGTTTTATTTATAATTTTCCATTTCTATCTAATTTATTTTTCATTTTTATTCTAAAACTTTCCATTCCACGTTGTATATTTTTTTAAATTGTATTTTACATTTCGATTTGCATTATATATAAATAGTTCCCTTATTTGTATACCTTTTTCATTTATATGCAATATTCTTTCATTTTAGTTGTATCCGAGGAGGAGGATAGTCAAAACCACTTTCCAGTCTGTAATACTTTTTAAAATATTTCAATCAACAATCGTAACATATTCACAATAATGATTTTGCATATTCATTGACATACATATAATATAACTGTACATGGTGAGTAGATCACACTTTTCAATGTGTCGTATTTTACATCCTTAAACTATCTTAAAGATAAATTAAATAAACTTCTCTGGAAAGGACAATTTAAAAAAGAATTCAGGTACATATTAATATTATGTGATCTTTACCCATAGGTTTTTATTCACTAGTCCATCTACAGTAAAGGGGTTATCGTTCTTTTTACTTCGGGATAATACAGTACTAGAGGTAAATGCGAAAATATTCCATTTGAAGCTGGTACTAATTAAAGCTCTTGATGAAAATCAATGATAAGATCGAGATTGAATTTTTTTGTGAAATAAATCTAGAGTAGAGGGTCATTTGTCCATAAAGTATGTCACTATGACATGGGATTTATCAAGGATTTTATTTTTTAGAAGTATATACCATAGTTCATAATGGGTCACTGTACAATCAAGTTACTGATCAAGGATAAAATTAACTTATTTGAGTTTTGAGTTTTGTAACTTTTGAAATGATCAATTTGACCCCCCATCATTTTACCAGTGCTGTAAGCATGGCGATAAATATAATTTTATCTTGTGCAAAATAAATTTAGTAAAATTTATCCTTGAAAAGTTACTCCAAATTAATGTGTCTTCATGCATAATTTTAGGATTTTTATACCCCCGTGATCGAAGATATGATTTCGAAATTCCAACCTTTGAATGGATGGGGCTATGGCTTTCATATTTCACAGTTGAAATCCTTGTGAGTGACAAGATTTTCTCGGGATACTACCAAAGTTGGCCTCTTGACATTAGAATTTGAACCACTTTTACAAAAAAAAAAAAAACAACAAACAAACAAACAAACAAACTTTAATCTAGACTATAACTTTTGAACAGTTAGTGCTAGGGCTTTCATACTTCACAAATGTGTTTTTTGTGACAAAACCTTTCAAAAAGGTATAAATATTTTTGACCTTTTCATCTTGATCATGCACAGAGTTTAATTGACCCGCTTTTTAAAAACTTTAACATTGGTCATTACGTTTGAAGTTAGTATTATGGCTTTCATATTTCACAGATTTATTCCTTATGACAAAAACTTCTTTGGATACCAACAATTTTAACCTTTTGGTCTTGACCTTGGAGTTTGACATTTGAGAAACTTCAATCCACACTTTAAGCTGTCGTATGGGGACATCGGTGTTTAACAAACACATCTTCTTTTCTTTATAGTACCTTGTATAAAGATAAGACTTTTCGGAAAATTACTGAGTTTAAATGATTCGCTTTTCAAAGATATCAAAATTAAAAAAAGTAACCGATTTATTTTCCGACTCCACATATAAAAACTGTAACACCCAAAGTTTTAATGTTAATTCAACTTTTAAAATGTATTTCTACTCTCCATATCTCGTGTTTTTTAACCCAGATACACCATATAGGGTTTTCATCAACCACTTGTTAAAATCGAGCCCTCGCTGCACTTGATTAGTTTTATTTCTCACTCGAGCAAAAATGTTAAATTATAAGCCAGTATTTTGTAATCGAAATTTGTCCATTGTATGTAAACTTTTCATCTTCTTCTCAAGAACCAATTGGACGGAACTCAAGCAAACTTGGCACAGAGGTAAAAGGAATTCAAGTTTTTTCATTTGAAGGAGCTCACTATCTTCCGAGGGGAGATAATTAAGAAATGGTGAAAATGCGGTGCGCTATTCTAAAATAATCTCATCAAGAATCAATGGACCAGGAAATATAAAACCTTTGTCAAAGCTTTCTTACATACTGTAAGTTTTTTATGAAACTTAAAACCATGACCCCTGAGGGTACAGGGTGGGGCCACATTTATGGGGATCAAATTTTTTTTTTATCAAGGACAGCAAAGCATTGAATAGTCCTATTGATGTGGAAGCATCATCGGGCAGTGTAGATTCAGTGTAGATTGTTTTCACATCATGACCCCCGGGGTACGCCGGAGCCACACTGAGCGTTGTAGTCCACGGGCCTCTTGTTTTATATTTAAAAGAATGCATAGGAAGAATCGAGATAAGAGTCATTGGAATGAAAATATTTTAATTGTAGATTTTCAAGAATTCTTAAAATATGTAATTAATTTTTTTTTAAATACAAAACTGGGCATTTACATGTAGATGGGTGTTTTATGCGTTAACAAATCCAAGCATTTGACTGAAATAACCATTCGGACGAACAAGTTTCCGAAGTTTGACGCAATTCTTTCATGTAATTTTGTAATGTTTAGTTTTTCTTCTCATGCAAGGTAAGTTAAGTACCGGATATAAATAGAAAAATTAACTAAGCTACAGGTATATGTTACATATAGTTATATTACTAATTAAACTGGGAGAAGAATGAACTAAGACTACACTGCTAAAGTCATATCTAAGAAGTCGATAAAAACTTGTACTTATTTAAATAATGATTAAATGCGTGGGGGAAGGGGGTATGGAATCTGGAAATAAAAAAAATCATTCTGTACTTTTTTAACAAAAATTGTTCAGGGTGGAGATGATTTTTCTAAGCTGCTGTCGCTGATCCTTAGACGTGTATTTAGTACATGTATCTATAGATCTTATATTTACCGGGGGTCAGTCTATGGAACGCCAAATTCACAAAAATGAGCTAAATTGTATTTGTTGTGAAAATTGTATTTACGGCCATCCGGTAAATTCAAACTTCACAGATTGACACTATATTCCGAAAATATGTGTCCTAAAAATATCCAAAGATGCATCTTAGGAAATTAATTTTTTCTTTTTTTATTGTGATACTTTGTAAATAAAAATCCACTTTCAAAACATTTATGTCAAGAACATACATCTACTTACCGTGTTTAATTAATAATTTAATTTCTTGTGTTTTATTTAAAAAATTTTGTCATGCATTTATTTGTACAAATTCTTCGGTAATGATTAGGCTTTCGCGCAACTTTAATATAATAGAAGAGAGAGAGAGAGAGAGAGAGAGAGAGAGAGAGAGAGAGAGAGAGAGAGAGAGAGTAAATCTTTATAAATACGTTTGATGTTTTGACCACTTGAAATTATTGCGTGGACCCTGAGGTCCACGCAATAAATATATAAGCCAGGCTAAACAGGATGCCCTGGGCATACGCCAGCCTACGCATGCGCGAGAATTCTAGAGAGATCCAATCGGCAATCTTCGGCTGACTCCGCTTCACCAATCGCAACTCTGGCCTTTTCGACTAGCTTTCCGACATTTGACAGAAAGACCCGAAATGATGCGATTGAAAGTTCATTGGCGAATCCAAATTTTAATCTTGTACACATACTTTTAAACGCGAACTAAACATTGAATCTATGGCACAATCTGACAATCATTTTAAAAAGTATGAAGAACTTACATTTAGCTAGTCGTTGAATCTTTTAAAAACATAGAACTAGTCGTTGAATGAAGTTTTTAATTCAAGTTGTTAAGTTATCTATTAGTCATTGAATTAAGTTTTTAATTCAAGTTGTTTATTAAGTTATCTATAGATAACTTTACAACTTGAATTTAAAATTTCATAATTACTAGTTGTAGATTTTTAAAAGATAAAGCAAGTCTTCACCGGCATTAATTTTGTGCATCACGGCTCGCAAAAAAATGATATATTTGGATTCAAATACAGCTTGATACATGCCTTTAGCAACGGTATTCCCTGTGGGGAAAAAGAAGGGGGCCTAAAAAAAAATCTGCATACTACAGACCTGAACTGAATTTGAAATTCAGTTCAGGTATATGTTAATTACCAGCTATTATGTGTTATATATGTATCAAAATAGCCTGGATTTGAAAATAACAAAACTTTATGCCAATCGGAGATTAAATTTAACAATTTTGCTATGAAAGTACTATCGGTCAAAGTAGAGAGATCACTGTAGAGACGAACCTACATTAATATCCAATAAAGAGACAAATTTTCTTTGAGAGAAGAGAGAGAGAGAAAGAAAACATGCATATGGTCCACGTATTGTAGTCCTTTTTTTAAAGAACAGCAACTTGTTATTTATTTTAAAAAATTGCATGTCGGTGGTAAAGCGTCTCCTCCATTTCTTTTTCATGCCGTCCTTAATCAGGGAGGTAAACAAATCAATCACGGACCCCGCACTTCTGGCGACACTCCTAGTTTTGTGGGGGACGGCCATTTACAAACGTACCTCCAATTAAAATCTCACCAAATCAATCGATGGCATTAAGCCGTTAACTCATAAAACACCCATCAATTGTTGTGTATGTGTCCACGATTGTCTGTTATCCGCAGTGACATTGAACAATAGAGTCTGAGCAGACGTACGAGAGAGCGCGGGCCTAAATTCCCCCCGAGTCTCAGTTACCGAAGCTGAGTCAAACTGGAGCTGACGTGTGCGTGAGCTCTCCCGCGCGTTTTCTCGTAGCAGTACTCTACAACATGGACTTACAGCCGTAGAACGAGATGACAAACTGTTTTTCTTATGTATTCTTATTTTGTGTCGTCTTTTTTGGAAAATTAATTCTAGTTTTCTGTGATTCAGACCAGTGCTTTGAATTCTGCAACTCCATAGAGGTAAGAGACACTTCTAAAGAAGAAACAAAATATTTTCCCATCGATATTCTGGATTTCTCATTCTCTCCCTACAGATTGCATTTTTGGAAATGCAAATGAGCATTTTATCTCATATTTGACTGCTCAATTGCAGCATTCATACAATTACGACCATTAAGCATTATCTGCTATTTGTTGACCTTATAAAACTTTTCTGTCTTTCTCAATTCGATGTGTTATTTTCTGACATTCTCTAAGGATGTTGCATGCAATTGTCTCATATAATGGCTTATTAATGCACAATGTGAAAGAAGACGCTCTTCACCATTTTTATCTGCCGTAATCTGTATCTCAGTGCAGCGGGTGCCTATCTAAAATATTTGTCCATTTGTAACTAGATGTAACATTATAGGGTCTAACACAAAGTTCAGAACTACAAAACTCATTAAACTTTTTGATAAGTTCGTGAGCTAACTTTTATATGACTTAATTAAAACAAAACCAGACTGTCTCCCAGCATAATCATATACACTTGATCTTTTTCAATGTGTCGCAACAAGTAATTATTTTTACATCAGCGGGAGGATTTTTTCCTCCAAAGTCTTCGAGGTTTTTTTTCTCAACTAGGACGGTTTTGGAAAAAGAGTTGTAAATCTCTCGTGCAGTTGGATAAAATCCCGTGTATAAATTTCAGTGGGATTGTGTCCGTTTTGGGGTTTTCTTTTCCCACAACCAGATGTGCATAGGATCATACGGCATCAAACTCTTATTATCACCGAATTAATTATCTTATCTACGACTCAACTGGCATACGCGAAAAACTGTTGAAAAAAAATATATGCAAGGAAAATGTTGTAAAAAAAAAACACAGATCTTACTACGAATGTAAAATGTCCTGATTTTATTTTGCGAAGACTTTTTTGAAATACAATCTTCCCCCCGAAAATCTGCCCCCCGCGGTACCGCCGAATCTCTGACGACTTTCTCACGGTTTTTGGAAATGTCATGTTCACCACTCCTGATGGCTGACATATGGCTGGGACCAGGGAAACCCCCAACTACAACTTGTTCTTTTTTATGCCCATCTTAAATAAAAAGAAACAGCTTTAGGTTGGGGTCGGTGTGCGTTACATGTGTCGGTGCACAGGGAATTGAAGAATGCCATAGGACCGTTAGCAAATGTGTTCTGCAATGGCATTGGTCTCCTTTTAGATGATTTTTTTTCGGAAGAAGTTAAAGTGACTGTAAATTTATACTTTATTAAATCATGTATAGACATACAAAAAACAGCAATTACTGCTATAACTTAATAATTTTAAAAAAAAATATATCTTTGTTTATCGTTTTCAATTCAAGCTACGGTTCATGTTGTTAAAACTCTAAATTTTTACTACAACAACGTATATGCATACAAAAATTTGGAAAAAAAAGGGGGAAAAAAGATGAACGTTGCGTTTAATTTTATGGAACGTAATTGCAAAGAGTTTGACAAAACGTATTTCTCAACATATTTTAACATGAGTCGACGACAAAAATTAGCATAATTTTTTTTCAGTGCAATCACAGAAAAATGTTAAACCAGTTTAATCAAATACAGAAATTCGTTTTATCTTAAATGCAAACAAATGTGTACCCCAATTCCTGTAAGAGGCTTATAATTACATCCAAAATAAAATAAAACAGACGCATAGATTCAAGTTCACCGTGAAAAATCCTAGAATTGTTTACATTAATTTCTAAAATTTCAAAATCGTGTGATTCTTTGTTTGTTTGTTTTCGTTGTTGTTGTTTTTGGATTAATCGAAAAATTAATCATTTTCTTTTTGGAAAAAAAGGGAAACGAATAACTGTGAGCGTTTAAAAAGTCTACTTTTAATTAAACAAAAAGAGGGAAAAGTTACTTGAGAGCCTAACCATATGGTCGATGCCAGAGCGTGTTTAATTTGATAGGTGTCGTCTGACTCTCTTCCTGGGCTTCATTTTCGCTGAAGACAAATTTCATAAAACTTTCTGTTAAGATGCAGATGTTAGAGGGAAAAAATATCATCGCAAAAGCTCAAAAGTCACAAGTTTATCTCATTTCTGTGATGATTGCTACGTCCGCTTCTCTCTCTCTCTCTCAGAAACCTTTTTCTATTTATGTTCTACCCCTTAGTTTGATCATACAATTATTATACTACGAGATAAAAATTTAATATACACAATTCCACACCCATCCAGCCGAATATTTACTCAATTAAAAAGTATTAACGTAATTAGATATGGAGATTTTTGTCCAGTTGAAAGGCGTCTTTATTTATAGAAAGGGAATCTAAGTGACGCACGTTTATATTTTAGGCCTACTACTTTATAGCCACCTTCATTTTCCTGACTTTGTTTCTTAAATTCAAATCGTCTGTTTGTCAGAGGAGGGAGAAGGGCAAATAAGAATTTATGAAAGGGAACAAAGATTTCTTCAATTTCGCCATATGTATTATACTATATGCTATATGTAGAGAGCTAGCACCTTTCCTATAAGCATTTCCGGCTACATCATTGTGGACATAATGCTTTAAATCAATCTTATTATTATCTGTCATCCATCATATTCATTATATATTATTTATCCATTCATTTTTCATTGTAATTTGAAAATATTTTTAAAATTTCAGAAAATTGAAAAAAAATTCCTTTTCGTATTTTCAGATAATTTCTGGTCCGGAAGTAAATGATTTGTATTGTAACCATGCGTGCAAAGTGAAGCAGGTGGGTGGCGAAGACTCGTATCACTACGATGCTTGTCTTTTTTATTTGTGGACACAATGATGTAATAATTATCTACACAAAAGACACATTTATTTATTTGTATTCCATTCACCTCTCCCCTCCGTCTCCGTAAAATAATGTCATCCAAGACTAAAATTGAGAGGGGGGGGGGGGTTAATAGTGCTGCTTTTCTGCGCTGTCGTTTACGTAGAATATTTAAATAGAAACATGGTTAATATTAATTGAATTAAAGCAGACTATATAGTGTTGTCCCCGGGAGTGCTTTTTAAATATGGTCAATTCACTAATTTTTTTTACTACTGAACAATTAAATATAATCCCCATGAATCAATATATTTTCCTCAAACCACGAAAATTTCACTCCTCCAAAATATGTGATTTTAAAGTATTCATGAAACAAAGCAGTGAGAAATTTCCTTGAAGAAATACCTGTATACCATAAATTGAAAAAACATTAGACGGAGTTCTAGGGTAGAAGAACAATTAAAATAATTTGAGACCCCGTTTCATCAGCCTTGTTATGTGTTGATATCTTGGTTAAATAACATTTCAATAATCCCCATGAGGAGAGATGTTTCTATAAGCCTGGATTAACCCTATTTACCAAAACAGAGATAGTGAGACAAGAGGTAGATCAGATAAACTGTACATCAGAGGGGATTACACGGCTTCTGATGCAGGCTGAGTGTTTGGATAAATTAAGTTCTTTCTTTCTACTGCAGATGAAATTAGTAGGAACGAAGCTGGAAGAAAAATGAGAAATTTGGAAATATTTTTAATCCAACTCTGGAATAAGACAATGAATTTCTGGGATGAATTGCGAACAAATTGGAAACATGACCATTTCTTGTACACAGAGATCAGATCCATACCATAGGACTAATCTCCCCCATATCACAGGATTTCTCCCCCATATCACAGGATTTCTCCCCCATATCACAGGATTTCTCTCCCCTATCACAGGATTTCTCCCCCATATCACAGGACTTCTCCCCCATATCACAGGACTTCTCCCCCATATCACAGGATTTCTCTCCCATATCACAGAACCCCCTCCATATCAAAGGACCTCACCCCCAATTTCACAGGGCCTCTCCCCCATACCACAGAATCTTACCCCTATCACAGAACTTCACCCCCCATATCACAGAACCTCGCCCTCTACCAGAGGACCTCACTCCCCCTCCCATATCACAGAACCTTCCCCCCAACCCCCCATCACAGAACCTCAACCCCAAATCATAGAACCTTCACCCTTTACCACAGAATCTCACCCCCATGTCACAGGGCCTCACCATCCATGCCACGGGAGAACTCCATTAAGGAAGCTCTAAACACTAACAGAAACTGTTTTTTGGACTCTATATAAATATATCTTATAAAGATATGCATATTGAGACTTTTTCCGTCATTTATAACATAGGGTACCTGGCTTATTTGCGCAGGAAAAATTTTCAAAGACAATGGACTACTGTAGATCACTTATGTGGTCATTTCTCAATATAATCTAAAGGAATTCTTTTATCGCGATAATGAAATTTTCGCGAGCATACCTTCTCACGTAATTGCACCAAAAATAAAGTTCTCACGAATAAAACGTGATTTACAGTATGTGTGAGCAGAAATCACTGTTGTTTACTATTACATTGGGAAAATTAATGAAAATAATTATTTGAATGTCTTATATAATGCTAAAAATACTTTAATCTATTATAGATTATGTAATTAACAGAAAATTGCAATTTCTTCAATCTTACATGTATGGGCAGATCACTCTAACTGCATAAAACTACCCAATAAATAGAGCTCTTTAGTGTGCAGTGTTTAGAGCGTCCTTAATACCACAGGATTTCTCCCTCCATATCACCACAGGATTTCTTATCACACTAAAGACCATATCATGTAAAGGCCTTCACCCCCAAATCACAGGGCCTCTCCCCCATATCACAGTACTCCCCCCCCTCCCATACCATAGTACCTCATCCCCATATCATAGAACTTCTCCCCCATATCACAGGACCTCTCACATACCCGGGACCTTTCCCCTGTAGTTATCACAAACCTAACCCCAATTCCCCTCTCTTTCCAAGTTCAAGTTCAAGTTCAAGTTCATTTATTCACTCAACACCATTTTAAATACATGGTACATGAGGACAAAGATAAATATTTACAACATGTATATATATATAATCAGGTCAGAGGTATAGGTATATGATATACAAAATCAGAAAATGAGATGGGAAAAAAATGGAAAAGAAAATGAAAAAAAATATATATATATATATATATATAAATATTGATAAGTGTAATAATGAAATAAATAAGGGGAACAAATTATGGAGGACAGACTAAATCGTAAATTTTTGATATAAACATACAAAGTTTTTTAAGTAACATAGCATCTTGTTTTGTCATCAGTTGAGAAAATTTCAAAATATTAGGTCTAGTAGAGTAGTACTCATTAATATACTTTTTCCTGATTTTTGACAGTGCATTACATTCAAGTATAAAATGAAATTCTCGGCAACATGTTTTGCATCACAGAGTGTGCATAATCTTTCATTTAATGGTATACCAGTCCATCTTCCCAGCTCAACTGGTAGACGGTGATTAGTAGTACGGAATTTGACAAGTATTTTCTGAATTTTAGTGGTAAAATACTTAAATAATTTTCATACTCAAAATTTGTTTTAAAAGTCTAATACAGAATACCTTTAGAAGAATTATTAATATCAGAATACCATTCCCCAGTTAACTATGTATTGGTTGTAGTGTAATTGTTTTGTTTAATAGGCTGGTATTTCTGACCCCTGAGTTATAATGGTACTGTATATTGCTAGCTTTCTACAGTCTGGGCACAAGTAATTGGATAATAAATGTTAAACTAAGTAAATAAGTGGGAAATTACCCGCTCTGACAAATGTGTTGGTGATGGTGTTGACAAATTCCAGATTCCTGTTAGATTAACCAGATCTCTGGGAATTTCAGACGTACATGGGAACTCCCACTCAGATAGTAATGGTCCACACCGGTCATTGTGTGGTTAACATGGTTAAAGGCCTCCTTTCATTCAAAATTAAAACCTCCAATTTTACAACTGCATAGAAACTTGGGGTTTTTATTTTTTCCTTGAGACTAATTTCAATATAGAAATACAACTTTTGTGAGCATTAATGTTCTATTTAATAGTGTTACTTTTGATGTTTTATGTAGGGATCTTATTACAAAGTGCCATGTGTAGGAGACTTTTTTTTAACACTTTCTGAGAATTTCTTACTACGGTTATTAATCTCTGATGTGTTTCTTAAACCAGTAAACCTACAGGAAGTCATTGTTTACAATCTTTTCCTGTCTCTGTCCTTGTCTTGTTTGTATTTTATATAAACATTAACTGTGTGTAAAGGGATTGTCACCCATTTCTCATGGCCTCTTGATTTCTCTCTTATCCAATCAAAAGATCTCTCTGATAACTTTTCCCATGATGCCGCTGTGTGTATTAGTGATGATATCAAAGAGATAAATCAGTTCTATATCTGTATCTGTGTTTTGACAACATGCCTCCAAGGATAAAGTGCTGAGGCTGATCAGTGGACAGCTCTATTTATTTAGCTGTCGGCCATCTCTTTGTTTTTGGTCAGCGAGATGTTAAGATAAAGGGTCATAACTCCTGCTGGGATAATTTGTCCCTCGTGGATTAGGTGCAGACCAAATTGTTTTGATTTATTATCAGAGTAAAACATGGCTTATATATACTACAACTCTGTTCTCACACCAATTTTTTTCCCAAGTTTCTCCCACTAAAGACAAACATTTTAATAAATTAATAATTTTACCCTCAAGTTTATTCTTTCAAGTTTAATGACCAGCTGATGACTGTTTTGTTTTGGGGTCTGGGGGGAGGGTAATAAGTTGATTAAAGCATTTTATTGTGGTGTTCATGCTAGAATTGCTTTTTATGTTCTAATTTAAATTTTGTTCTCAATTGAATAATTTTTGTCAAAGACCCAACAAAATGGACGTTAGAAATGTTTACATTGAATCAGACAATAAATGGTAGCTAAATAATTGATTAAGATATTTTATTAGACTTCTTTGTTTGGCATACTGTAAAATCACATATTTTTGTGGGTCAAATTTACATGGTTTGAGTTAAAACTCTTGGTTCGTGGGGATTTGAATTCATCAATGAAAAATTGTTGAGTAATGTATGTAACATTTAAGTATTTTGGTGTGGACATGAATTCGTGGGTCTCTTCATACCTTGAAAACAACAAAAATTAAACCCCCACGAAAATTAGTGATTTCACAATATTTTTTTTAGTCCCAAATGTGTCAAGAGAATTTTTCTACAAATACTGTAAAACATAAATTGATAGGAAATTTTTGGAATATGCTGCTAATTGCTTCCTTGTATCGTATGGCAGGAAAAGGACAAACTTTATTTTTAGGTCACCTGAGTCACTCAGGTGACCTATTGCATTTTATTGTGGTGTTCATGCTAGAAACTTTTGAACATTTTTTCTTCTCTGCAACCACTGAACCAATTTCAACCAAATTTGGCACAAAGCATCTATGGGTGAAGGGGAACAAAAATTGAGAATAATTTTGGGGCCTGTGGGGCCAAAACCACTAAAATTAATGCAATCTTTAAAAATCTTCTTCTTTACTCCTGGACATCAAAGTCAAACTGTTTGCATGATTGTAATCAGCATTGAGTCCTTTACCAAAATTGTGAAATTCATGGCCCTGGGGTCATGTGCTAGGGCGGGGCTAAATAAGTATATAGTGAAAATGCATTATTTCTTTGAAAATCTTCTTTCTTGAATATTAGATAAATTAACTAAGTACATAGTTATGATGAGCAAGAGTGCCTCTAACAAATTTGTGAATTTTATGGCCCCAGGGTCAGGGGTTCTGGTGTCAGGGCGGGTCTCTATTGATTATATAGTGAAAATACATGAATTCTTTGAAAATCTTCTTCTTTACTCCTGGGTATTAAATAAACTAACTAAGTACATAGTTATGGTGAGCAAGAGTGCCTCTACCTAAATTGTGAATTTTATGGCCCCAGGGTTAGGGGTTCTGGTTTTAGGGCGGGGTTGTGATTATATATATATATTCTTTGAAAATCTTCTTCTCTGCTCCTAGGTTTTATATAAACTAAATTATGATGAACAAGAGTGCCTCTACCAAAATTGTGAATTTTATGACCCCAGGTCAAGGATTCTGGTGTTAGGGCGGGGCTGTATTGATTATACATGTGAAGTGAAAAAACATTAAATCTTTGAATATTTTCTTCTTTGGTCCTAGGTTTTAAGCAGATGAACTACCTATATAGTTATGATTCCCTAATCTTCAAGAATTGTAAATTTCAAGGCCCAGGGTCAGTTGTACCATAGAGGGGGGGGGGGGTGGTTGGGGGTAGTGTACTTATATACTGAAAATGAATGAATTGTTTGAAATGTGTTCCTTGGTATTAATCAAATATTTTTGAAAAAAATGCCTTTCCAAAAATAGTGCAATGTGATAGCTTAAGAGTCAAGGTTCATGTGTGGTGGACTGATTATTGCTGAATATTACTGATTAGTTGAAATGCTCCCCCACCCTGCCTATGGGTATAAAGAAACCAAACTAAGGAACTGCTAAGTGTATAGTTATGATGGCCAAATTGTAAATGCTATAGCATCTGGCTTAAAACATGGATCAAATTCAATCACTGGAAAGTTGTTGAATAATGCTCAGGTGACCTATAAGGCCCATGGGCCTCTTGTTATTTTTTGTGTGGTTATTTTTAAGAAATACAATTTACAGCACATATAAATATTGTATAACAGTCTAAGCAGTGTTTGTAATGATAAAAAAGATGAAAATATTTCTCTGGGCAAGCATTTTTTGAAATCTTTAGCAACTCTTAATCAATGCATTATTTAAGGGAATGCATTTCAGTGAAATAATTTATCATATTGCACATAAAAGAAATTAATCACCTCCTTTCTATTACTGAATGACAAGTGGTATTGTTATATTGCATGAGAGAATCTTGAGACCAGTGAACTTAATGGTAAAATCCATGTTGTCTTGATAATTTACATGGAGAAAATCACATCCTTCACAATGAATATTAGATTTCAGATCTGTAAAATTATCCTGGAGGCGATAAATCAATTACAGGGTAATATAAGGTGTTGTATGGTTGTTATTCTGTGTTGTGTGGTTGTTATTTTGGAGAAGGAAGTGGTCATGTTACCTTAATAATACCTAATTACTAAAGGAATTTTTTTTTTAATAATATTCTTTCATTGATACATTTCATAGAATGCAGAAATATGATTCAGCTCACCACAAGGAACATTCATAATTGTAAAATATTTTTATTATATCATTATTAGCTCAGATGAACAAAAATCTCAAGTGAGTGTTTGTCTTAAAATTTGTTTGTTCAGTGTTCAACTGTGAAGGCAGGGTTGGGTCAAATTTATGAATGCCTTCAATCCCCTACCCCCCCCCCCCCCCCACACACACACACACACTTCAGTCCCCTTTTCTTCAAAGGATATTTTAATAGTTGGTCATAATGCAAACATATAATAGTACATTAATAAGCCCGGAATGATTAAGCCATCAGCACCTTGTCCTTGTTCTCATACTTCTCTATTGTTTTTCAGTGTCAGTGGGGATGTGAGCACTATAAAGTAGGACCTGACTCTACCTGTCAGGACACCTGTACTGAGGGATGGACAGAACAGGTAAATTATATCTACCTATGTACATACAGATAAACATTACAAAGTAGGACCTGACACAACACAAAATATTTAAAATCATTTATATGTGGTGCCGGTTTGGTATTTACTGCCAAAAAGTGATATCACCTATTCGAAAAAGTGATATCACCTTTTCGAATAGGTGATATCACCTTTTGAAAATGAATAGGTGATATCACCAATTCGAATAGGTGATATCACCTGTTCGAATAAGTGATATTACCTATTCAAATAGGTGATATCACTTTTTGCCAGTAAATACCAAAAAAGCGCCTCATACATTTAGTCATTAGGTATATTTCTATCATTATACAGCTATGTATAACCAACATTTTGTGATTTCAGGGGAACAGTACAAGCAAAGCCCGAAGTCTACAACAAGAGGAGGTAGGTTATTACAAACGTAACATAGTCTTTTTATCTTCTATAGTGTGATAGGAACATTTATACGGGGTAAAAAATTGACATATTTTTGCGCTGAATTTTTAAAACAATTTTGTTAGATTAATCTGATGCTTGAGGACTGTCTGTCTGTTGGGAATTTTAAGGCCTAGCTGTCATGTTGTGAACTTAAGGAGGTTTGGTAGCTGTTTGCTGGTTTGTCACTAAACTAATTAACCCATCAGAAACTAAAATCTATATTGGACCTAATGGGGAAAATCCTCAATAAAATCTGTATCCCACCAAAAGATAATCCTAGCTGTTGGATTGAAAGTTTAAAGAGCTGTACATGTTGTAAGTATTCTACAAATCTGATGGATTTTACTCCATCAGTGAATTTTTTTAATTTGATTAGTAGCGTTAATTGAGGAAGAGGGTGTTTTTCCTCCCTTGGTGTACCTTTGATGTCAGTCCCTGTGATAGAGTTGGGGGTGTGGTTGTTTTAGGGCGTATAAACTATACAGGAGCATGTTAATCAGTTGTGTAACTGAGGAACCATCAGCTCTCTCAGTAATGTTAAGTACGTTCTGGGCACGGTAACTTTTAGAATTCGTGGCATGGAATTCCTCTACTATCTGTACTATTCCCTTTGCTTTCTGGCACTGTTTGAGAGTTAGGTACTATAGGTTTGAGTGACGGTAATGATGAAAGATGAAGAAGACGGGACGAGAATTTCAGTGTTTTGTCATAGAACAATGCCATTTAGTACACATAGACATGTGTGGTATACTGGGATGGTGAAACTGCCAAGTCACGGCAACATAAAACAACAGCTACATAAAAATCACAAATAATAATACAATGTTAACTCATAGGCACAAAAAACAATAGGTACATAAAAATCACAAATAATTATACAATGTTAACTGACAAAGAAAGTTTTGGAAGCATGCATGCAGATGTTCCAGATTGTATATAAAATTTCTCAGTGCAGTCAAACCCTTTTACTAGTATAAATTTTGAATTCATAGGGCTGAGAAAATAACTGTGATACCATAGGATTCTATATTATTATTGAGATATTTTGAGATTTACTAATGCATTAAGAAAAGTGAATTTAAGTTAGTCAGGGATTTTTGGTCTTCCACTGTAAAAACTAAGAAGTGAAAATTTGGGTTCTTTTGTTTAAAATTGATTGTGCAACTCGCTAACAATTCTTCTTTTGAACTGGTTATTGTAAATCTTTTTTTGAGCTAGCTGAAACAAGTTTTCAAAAGATGTAAATATGTAGCTAGACGACCTTGCTTTGGTCATTGCTCTTTTAGCCAGTGTTCATCTGTTATTAAATAAACTGATGACTCTGGTGAATGGTCAGCTCTGAAGAAAATAAAATGTCTTAATACAGTGAGGAAAGCCTGATGTATTACAGAAGACCAAGCATTAGGGAAGCCATGAAGGGGGCTTAGGGCTGATTGATTTCAGATTAACTCCTTAACACATCCCTGATCCCTGGGATTTCTCCATCAGCAGCTCTGACCCCGGGAATTTCTCCATCAGCAGCTAGCCCCGCTCTCAAGGAATGTCCTCGCCCCCCTACAAAAATCAGAGATCGGAGAAGTCTTGTACACAATTACAGGCAGAAGATTGGACATCACAGCGATCCTGTTGACCTGGTGGCTGATTTCACTGTAGGTCTGGGATAATTGAGTGGATTGCTGGAGATTGGCTGAGGACTGGTTTTAATTTGTTGTCCACTGGTAGGGTCATTGTATATAGACGGGGATTTATAGGGCAGGGATGAGAACGGATCAATGTAATTCTGATAATGAGAAGGAATGTTTTAACAGGGATGTCATGTATCTTTTGTAATTCCTACAACTCTGTGACATCTGATCTCCTAGGAGCCAGATTCACGCAGAATGTCCATTTCTCAGTTTGATAGACCTTTACTGAAATTTATGTACAGTGATTAATATTTACCTCTTCAACATCTTTAAGTAAAAAGACATCTGGGAAAAATAAATTTTAATTGATAATTTGTGACAGTATAATCTTAGGGTATTTGATTTCTGTAAGACCCCCCCCCCCCAATCAAATTTTTTTTTAAAAAAATGCAATATTGATTAAGCATTCAGGTTATAAAAAGAGCTTTCCAATAGTTATCTTGAAAAGTTTTATCCGAAAGCAAAAAGTCTTCTCTCTATAGATCATGTGCAGTATACCACTATTTTTTTTCTATTCATATTTGAAGGACTACTGTAGTTTAAAAGGTTTTACAGATATATTGTGGTGAGAAATTATTGTTTATAATATTAACTATAGATTCTGCAGCATTAGATACAGAAAATATGATTTCATATACTCCCATATTAATAGCAGTAACATTGAACTAAGAAGGTCTGTAGAAAGTTCAGGACTTGTCCCTCAATCCCGGATCCCCAGACCTCAGATCTATAACGCTGTCAAGCAGGGAGAAATACTGTAATTGGAAAGAGATCAGATTTGTAGAAATCCAGAGTTCATTAAGATCTTACACTGATTTCTGGCAATGAAGTGGGTATTTCACGGCCTGTTTTAAATCAGATGTGGTGTGGGTCATATACCCAAAAATAAAATCAGGCACTATCTGTCACTAGCTCTGATCCACACTCTTACAGAGTATTACACTTCATATTTTCTTGTCTTTAACAGACTGAATTTTGTTCTATAAACTTAAATCCTTGGTCTAAACTTGACTTTCCTTTGTCTGTCTGTCTGTTTATTATCCATGTAAAGCTTAACACATTTTCAACTTCACTCACTGTAAGGGTCAAATTGGCATAAAATCTTTAGCTAAAGGACATTTAAAATTGTTTAAATAAACAAAGGACCATGCCCCTTAACTTCTAGAAGGAGATGATTGAGAAAAAAGGCAAAAACAGATCAGTTTGCTGTTTAAAAAAATATTTTTACACTAATTTTACGAAAAATCAAAATATACTGGGTGAAATAAAGCAATACCATGTTAATGATATTGAAATTGAATTTCAAAATCTTTGTGAAAGTCATTGGCCTCTGTTTACAGATCCTAAGGTCAAGCTGTTCGAGGGGAAAGGGGGAGGGGTATTCTAACTATTCTTGTAAAAATCCTCATAATCAAACAGTTTTGTTTCAGTTCACTCATCCAGAAGTTCTCAAGGGACTCCATTACATAGGGCTGAAATCCAATCTCTTTGGAAGGGTTAGATGAAATTGAAAACTATAAACAGTGGAGATTTAAACACTTATACCCCTGGGAGTCAGCTGGAGATATGTCAGTGGAGAATTAAGTCTGTCTAGAACACTACTCAGTCAGACTCCCAATTAAACCTGTCCTCATTTCTACAAACAAATGTCCTCCAAGGATTATTGTCTTTATTTAAATATTTAATTTAAAGTAGAGGAGAAGGATAAATCCATTGAAAAATAATTGTAGAAACGTTCTAACTCTGGGAACAGATTCACTTGTTCTCTTGTTATAACTGTAAAACATAGAAATTTCAGGAATTCATTTGTGAGTTCAATACATGTTCTTGCCCCAGTGGTCATTATATAAGACCATTAAAACTTAAAGATTTCCCAAACTCTCTGCTTCTTGTCCTCCCACACATGTTCTGGTGACAGGATATGCTTAATGAAATTAAGAAGCCATGAGAAACGAGCATCATTGGAGTTCATCTACTACTGCACAATGTCCTCGGTAGGAGAGAGCCATACATTGGTTAGGATCAGATAGAGTCGTGGAGATGTTGACCACAATGACTGTTTGTTAGATCTCAGTGTTAGATAGACCGACTGTAGAGGAACGTACAGAAAACAAAGACCTTCAGAGGAAACTTAATTTGTCTGTGATTTATGGTGGGTCAGATTATCTGTTTATTGAATGCTGCTTCCAACACAGAAAAAAACAACAGAAAGCAGTTCATGTGTAAGGCCTGTATGGAACAAGGAGTGGATCAGGATTAAGTTCACATCTCATGAATCAAATTATAGGCAGTTTCTGAAGGATAAAATTAGGCAGTCAAAGGGATGTATATCAAATTATGTGGCCAGTAGAAAACATGAAGGATTGGAGGTGGGGTGGGTGCTCAATTATGTCTACGTTTAAGTAAAGGTACATCGGGATGCATCACTGCTATATAGATAAAAACCATTATCTACATTCTCATTTTCTTGACATTGAATAGGAGGCTGCAAGAAGTTTACAAAAAAGGATTTGTCTACCCTGACAAGGATTTAAAAAAATTTAAGCCTATTAGTTATATCAAAATTGACAGCTTTTACAATGATAATATAGCTGGAGGCAAAGTCTGCACGAAAATAGAAAGACTTTACAGGAATTAGATAGGAGGCTTCTTCATAAAAATAGGCAGACTTTACAGGAATTAGATATGATGCTTCTTCATAAAAATAGGCAGACTTTACAGGAATTAGATAGGAGGCTTATAGACAGCCTTTACAATTACAGGAATTAAATGGGATGCTATATATAGACACTTTTTACAGGGATTTGATAGGAGGCTTACATCTTCATCAAAATAAGCAGTCTTTACAGGAATAAGATGCAATGCCAAATTGCCTAATTTTCTATACATCAAAATAGATAGCCTAATGACAGGGATAAGATAGGAAGCTTAGGTTTATAATAAAATAGTCAGTCTTTATAAGGATAAGATAAAAGGATTAAAACTACATCAAAATGGACAGTCTTTTTCAGGTTTAGGTTTTAGAGGCTCAAGTCTACATCAGAATTGAAATTGTTACCTCTAGAAAGACCTTACCTTCATCTGGGTCAGTAAAGGTTAAATCTTGGGATAACAAGTTCAGAATACCCCAAAAATGTGTAAAATTTTTATAATACAGTGCTTATTACTAAGAAAGACATCTTTCATTTCTCTTATATGGTTGAATAGGATTAGTGTTGATCTTGATTGTTAAACTGTGCTATGCAATTTTATTAAAAAAAAAGAGTTCCTCATAAAAGGGAAAGTAAAAATGATAGAAATGCAGATAAGATGTATGTTGTTAGCACTGTATTAGAAATCCAGTATGATCCTATGTACTGTGTTAACATATTGCTCACAATTCTAAACTGCATTTCATGTACAGCTAATGATTTAGCATACTGTGTTTATCTGAGGCTTAGAAGATCTTTTATGTGATAAAAACAAGTTTGTTTTGACAAAATAATTACCTGGTAATTACCCTTCTACAGATAAAATTTACTCACAATACCTGCAGGAAGAGAACATGATATAAATGGAGGAATGGACATACTGTAGTGAGATATATAGGCCCGAGTGCTGAGCCTTACAATACATAGAGTGACAGGGCTGAAGTGTCAATCCTGCACCTAGCTGAGTTTATTCTTAATAATCTGTGAGATTGGTCAATTAAAAACCTATTACAGGGCTGGCTTATCAGTGGCTCTGCTATAACTCTGTTCAGAATGAGGGTTGTCTGTCAGTGTGGCGGTAATGAGGTAACGATAGATCCAGGGAGGTATGGGGGCAGAGAGAGTGATGTCTGACAGGTGTAAACAGGTGGAAATTCTACCTGGCCCACCATTAAGGAATTTTTTTTCAGAAATAATTGATACAATCCATGCTGTCATGGGATACAACAGGGACAATGAATAGCTGAAATAATGCAGGCTATGAATAAAATATATGAAGATTTTCTAGGAATCATCGCTTTAAAAGAAAACTCTTCCCCCAACATCTTCACTATTTGTAAAAGATCAAGGCAGCAGTTATCTGGTGTGCCCGTCGTTTGGGTTGTTGGAGAAAAAAATACTTGACATTTGAGTTTAGTATGGAGACTCCAGTAAAGTTAATGACTTAAAGAGCCACTGAGCTGCAGTAACATGTACAGAATTATCTGCCTCAATAAACGTACTTCCTGCAACACAATTTTAAACGATGTCCTCTAGTAATAACTAGTTATGAATGATAGCTCTCATTGCGTTTTGCAGTCAGGGATATTATTTTTGAACTGGGTATCGTGTGGAGATATTGTCATTAGTACATTTGACATGGTACCGTACTATCTCTAGCCTCGGGCCAGAAATACCCAGGATTTCCTGAGACTATCAGGAAATGGTTTAATTGAAGTCATTTGAGTTTTGCATGCGTTTTGGTAAAAAATGAGGAGTCTTCATTATAAAATTTTTATCAGCACCCACTGAAACTTTTTTAAAACTGTTATAAAATTTTCAGTTGAAAAGCCATTTAAGGAGTCACTTCTAGGGTTTAATAGAACTTGAAGGGGGGGTCCGAAAGTGAGAAGAAAAAAAAGCAAAATTAATCTTGATCAAGCCTAAGTGGATCAGATGATAGTTATCAATTCATTGTCCATGTTGGGTTTGAATGGTCGTGATGGCTGGAATTCGGCAGAGAGGGTTGGTGGCTAACATCAAAGGTCATCAAATGTCAGGTATCAAGGCCACTATAACACGTAGTCTACGTAGAGTAAAATGACAGGAATGTTACTACGATTCTACAGGTAGATTTCTGATGTAGAGATGCTGTGTGGCTGTAATTTCTATCAATCCCTCATCAGAGCTGACAGAACACTCAGAGTAAACACGCAGTACAAGAGGGGGGCTCTTGATCCCTGCTTCTGTTAGAGCTTGTATATTGGAGGAGTACATTGATTAGCTGTATCTTAAACACCTACAACCAAAAGATTGCAGAACACCAAGTACACAATGTTCCCAGAAAAAAAAAATCCTGGCAGGGAGAAACTAATTAATATAGAAAACAAATAGCTGCACCTGATTGTTGTAAAATCAATTTAACTTATCAAATCAGGAATTTGTAGAATCTTATAATACATTGCATGTTATTCCACAGGAATTAAGAATTGGAGAGCTTCAAGTGATATTCTCTCCTGCAATAATAAAATTTTTTTAGAACCACCCATTGCACTTAAAGCATTTATATAGTCAAGGAAATGAAAATTTTGGTGGAAAAAACATAAGTACATTAATATTATAAATGATGAGCAGCCTAGATTGTTATGACATTTTTGTTGTAGGCCAACTTTTTAATATCCCATGTAATTGAGAAACATACTTGAAAGGATATTCCAAAGCATATTAATAATTTTGAAAATTTAATGGAAACATTTTTTTATGTATAGATAAACCTTTAATATTTATTTTTTTCCTGTAAGAACTTGACGTTAATAATTTAAAAAATAAAGATATTTTCTTTGTTTATCAGAGCCAGTACTGCAGTGAAGGATGCCTAAGAGCTCTGAAGACATATGCTGACCAAATTCGAGGTATGTTAAACAAAACGGTAAATCAATATTAATGTACATAGAGTAAAAACGTTTCCAAGAGCCGAGATCAGTTTTTACAACAGAATGTTAAATGATGTAATGTCAACATACACCTGGGATAGCTAGTGTCTGCAGACTGCCAGGAGGGGCATCCAAAAAAACAAACATCAGCTGTCAGGGTGCCAACAGAGGAAATTCTGGCAGACTCCGTGTGCTGGATTGTGTTTTTTGTTGTAATCATTGTTTGTGGAGATCATCTGATATTCTCTGGTTCTATAGATTAGTTACATAAGATTTAACTGATTCGATCAATACAGTGAGTGAAGTTCAACCCAGGGAATACTTCTACCATCTGCTTTAAAAAATTTTATCTGCCATGGTTGTGAAAGCATTGCTTTAGATTAATTTATTATAAATTAAAAAGTTTATTATATTAATTATTTTAAAATGATATAATATTTTGATGACTAAATAAATTTGGATGATTGTTTTTATGGTCTTATTGCAATTAGAAATAGTGAAAAATATATTTATTGCAAAAATCTCAAGGATATAAATGAAATGCTTGAAGTTTTTTCTCGTGCACTCCATCCTTTCTCCATAATAAATTAAGATGATTATTGTTTTTAAAAAAAAAGTTGTTTGCATCTTACTGATGAGGAAAAACAATTTAATTCTCCATGTTCTCGGTGGTTATAATCCAACCCTCTCCAAATTACGAGAGACGTGGGATCAACTGGTTCTTGCTCCGTGGTTCATATCCACCGAAAATCTCAATAATTACTGATGTAACTAGTGCTAATTGTAACGGGGACCGTTACAGATGTTCCCCAAACGCTCCCCAATTCCCTTTTGGTGCCATACTCCCTGTAAGCTTCATTAAATAAGACAAACTCGATGCATTTGAGACTTTAATAACGTTTACCCAGAAGTGTAAAAAGTTCGTTCAAATTTTGCGTGCGCATGTGAATGCATGTGCATAATGACCATATCATCTTGTCTACACAATCTATATATTTTTATATACTAAATATTAAAGCATTTAATCCAAAAGTATTAAAAAGATACGCTCATTCAAGTGTGTTTTTGATTTTGTTCATTTCACGTGCACGCACGAGCATGGTGACCATATCGTTTTGTAGATGTCCGTTACATCTATCTATGTTCTAAATTCCACCCCGTTTGGTTGAAAACCAAGGGAGTTATAGCTGTTTAAAGTTTCAGTCAATCAGATTGCAGCACACGTACATGCACGTGTATGCATGTGCATGGTGACCATATTTTCTTGTAGTAGTCCAGTATATCTATCTATGTTCCAAATCCCATCCTGTTTGGTTGAAAATCAAGGGAGTTATAGCTATTTAAAGTTTAAGCCAATCAGATTGCAGCGCACGTGCATGCACATGTTTTCATGATAATTGCTATATATCTTGCTGTAGGATATCCTAATGCATGGCAATTTTCAAAATTTCAAAAGATTTCATCAAAAAATAAGAAAGATATTGAGACTTTAGTTTCAGCCAATCAGAGCAAAGCGCACGTGCATGCGCGTGAGATCTTGCTATTTTGACTATGTCATATTGTCTATGCTTCTAATATATCCTCATATTATAAGTTTCAAAACATTTCATCAAAAATTTAAAAAGTTACGCCTATATCAATTAAATCGGTCATTTCACATGTTGCACGTGCACGCTCTTGCAAGCACGTGCGCGCAAAATGACCTTCGTTCCGCAAATCTACATAACATGTCTACTGACCCTAAAAACATTTCAACTTAGTCTGATGTATAGTTTACGAGATCATTCCCGGACAAAAAAGTACCCAGGAAGAAGAAGAAGAAGAAAAATAATAATAATAAGAAACAGAGTAAAAACAATATGTTCCCCAACTTCGTTTGGGGAACATAATTAACATACATTGTTGATTGATATTGATTAAGACGGGGTTACTTCCATGCTGATGTAGCAATACACCAGGCTTGATGGCAGTGATAAACTATCAAGTACGAATATCGCAATATTTTTACAAACAATCCAATATTTTTCAGAGCAATTTTATTATTGAAATAAAAGGGATAGAATTGGGATTGGTTTCGTAGTTTAGAATAATATTGAAGAAATGGTAATATGAATATTATTTTGTTAAATTATGAAAGAAATTGTTTTAGTTGCCTTCATGCAGCCTTAGGATTTTTAATGTGCTGCTAAACATTTTAATGCCAATAATAATTTAAGGAGAACAGAAATGAGAGAACCACATACTGAGAACAAACTCATTGACAAGTAAAAAGTAATGAAACGGAAAGCCGTTTTCTATATTTTCATTATAGCGAAAGTTATCGCCCTTGTCATTTTTATAACTAATTATATATGTGCTTAAATAAATACTTAATTAGTGTTGAATTTGAATTAAAGTTATCAATAATAATCATTGTATGTTACACTAGTTGGATTACTAAAGATTGGTTGATTGGAAGCTTGATTCGTGTTTTAATTACTTTGTAAATAAATAATCACTAAGTATTTTAGATGGTGTTAGGATATATAGGATTTTTACTGGCGAGGATTGCGAGGTCGGTTCTAGAGGTAAAACTTGACAAACCTGTGTGTGTACATATAAACTTCCCTGCTTATATTGTACTGTTTTAAGTAGTAAGTGTGTGGTCATCCCTGCTTATTACTTGACAGAGTGTGTGGTCATCCCTGCTCTGTGATTGGCATCTTAAAGTAGCAAGTGTGTGGACATCCCTGCTTGTTGCTGCGCAAGATCAGGTGTGCGGACATCCCTGCCTGCATCTTGTGGTAGAGCATTGGTGTGCGGACATCCCTGCCAGTGTCTCTAGGCTAGAACCGTATTAGTGTCAAGTGTGCGGTCATCCCTGCTTGTCACTGCGCAAGGGCGAGTGTGCGGTCATCCCTACTTGTCTCTTGTGGAAGTGCGCTGGTGTGTGGACTTCCCTGCCAGTGTCACTTGTTCGCTACCAGTAAAGACTTTATATAACGCAGTACCAAGTGATTAAGACTGCGCATTGTACATATTTGCAGCATCTCAAGGCTATCCGTTTTTATTACGAGCCTGCGGGGGTTCACAGGCAGTGACCTCCCTTGCACGTTACATAAAATTTGGTGGCAGCGGTGGGATACCTTGAGATAGCTGCACGATGGATGACGTAGACAAAGAATTATCTCTGATAGAAGAGAAGCTAGCGGAGCTGAGGGAGGAAAGTATCAGGAATAGAAGTTTCGATTCGTCGACTCCAGTGACCCCGCGTATAAAAGACAAAGTAAGAGACTCGGGTGTTGGCGAATCTCGCATCTCCGGAGAATTGCGGCAGACTGAAGAAAAGTCATCAACGCATCAGCATGATGGTGCGCTAGCCCAGCACGCACCAATCCTTGCAGAAAAGTCTACAGGACAATCTCTCAGGGACATGTTTAGAGAAGCCGTAGCAAGCCCGCGCGATTACAATCATCCAGAGTCTCCTACACGAGTTGATAGAGAAGCGGCGCAAAACGACAAACCTAGACTGAGACTTAGTCATGAAGAACTTTACAGAGATGATCAAGACGATTCTCTCCTCCCTGAGATAACAAGAAGAAGATCCAGAGTTAGATTTGCAAGTCCTCATAGTGGAGACGACGCGCTAGCAGAGTTTCCAGCGCAAAGACAAATGATAAAGCCAGCAACGTATGATGGCAGTGGACCTTGGTTGGATTATCATGCGCATTTCGAGGCATGTGCGGAAATAAGTGGATGGAGATATCATCAGAAGGGACTGTATCTAGCAGTTTCTCTTCGGGGAAGTGCGCAAGGAGTGCTAGGTAACATGCCAAAGGGGACAAAGCCCGATTATCAGACACTTGTAAAAGCCCTTGAAGACCGATTTGCACCTCCGAGTCAAACTGAGCTATACAGGGTGCAGATGCGTGAGCGACGCCAAAGAGCTGGAGAATCTCTTCCGGAGTTAGGACAGGCTATTCGCAGACTTGCCAACTTAGCCTACCCCACTGCGACAGCTGAGATTCGGGAAACACTGTCTAAAGACCAATTTGTGGACGCATTGGTCGACTCGGAAATACGCATCCGCATAAAGCAGGCACGTCCTAAACATCTTAATGAAGCTATACAATTGGCTGTCGAATTAGAAGCTTACAACAGAGCTGAGAAAAAGAACTATGCGCGCCCAACTACCGTTGAATCCGCTGAAGGAAGAACTGTCTCAATGCTTGAGGAATTAAGCGCAAAGTTTGAGACTTTGCAGAGGGAATTCAAAGAAATGAAAGGCACCTGGGCCAGCAAGTGAACCTGATTGGTTCTGTTTGCCATTGGGTTAAACAAAATATAACATTTTGTTTTGCGCAATGGTAAATGTGATACTGTAATTACTATTCTGTTGAGTAGAATATTTATACATATTTTATTTTGCAGAATGGGGAATACAGTGTAGATATTTGTTTTTGTAAATAGCATTTGTTCGATTCTTAAAAATGCAGTTGTGTTTTTTTTATGCGAGGACGCATAAAGCTGGGGTGGGGGTGATGAAACGGAAAGCCGTTTTCTATATTTTCATTATAGCGAAAGTTATCGCCCTTGTCATTTTTATAACTAATTATATATGTGCTTAAATAAATACTTAATTAGTGTTGAATTTGAATTAAAGTTATCAATAATAATCATTGTATGTTACACTAGTTGGATTACTAAAGATTGGTTGATTGGAAGCTTGATTCGTGTTTTAATTACTTTGTAAATAAATAATCACTAAGTATTTTAGATGGTGTTAGGATATATAGGATTTTTACTGGCGAGGATTGCGAGGTCGGTTCTAGAGGTAAAACTTGACAAACCTGTGTGTGTACATATAAGTGTGCGGACTTCCCTGCTTATATTGTACTGTTTTAAGTAGTAAGTGTGTGGTCATCCCTGCTTATTACTTGACAGAGTGTGTGGTCATCCCTGCTCTGTGATTGGCATCTTAAAGTAGCAAGTGTGTGGACATCCCTGCTTGTTGCTGCGCAAGATCAGGTGTGCGGACATCCCTGCCTGCATCTTGTGGTAGAGCATTGGTGTGCGGACATCCCTGCCAGTGTCTCTAGGCTAGAACCGTATTAGTGTCAAGTGTGCGGTCATCCCTGCTTGTCACTGCGCAAGGGCGAGTGTGCGGTCATCCCTACTTGTCTCTTGTGGAAGTGCGCTGGTGTGTGGACTTCCCTGCCAGTGTCACTTGTTCGCTACCAGTAAAGACTTTATATAACGCAGTACCAAGTGATTAAGACTGCGCATTGTACATATTTGCAGCATCTCAAGGCTATCCGTTTTTATCACGGGTACGAGCCTGCGGGGGTTCACAGGCAGTGACCTCCCTTGCACGTTACAGTAAAATTAGTTAAACTCTTGAAATATTTAAAGAAAATTTTTATTAAGGAGTTGATTGCACATTTGAATAATATCATATGTCAAATTTTACAATTTAACTTGCAACTTTTACAATATGTTTAAGACAAAAATCAACTGATTTTCAAACAATAAATTCTTATGTGTTATAAGCTCTGGACCATTAGACATCACAGTGGAGCATTTGCTGAGAGCTTTTATTACATTTCTATTTTACCAACTATATCTAAACTGATAGAAAAACATGTAGCTAAGCTAATACAAAACTTCACTAATGAATTTGATCTACTAACACAATCCCAGTCGGGATTTAGGGAACTCCATTCTTGTCAAACTTCACTTACAAAACTAACAGAAAGTTGGCTTAATGCAATGGATTGTGGTGAACTAATCGGCATTACATTTATAGATTTTAGTAAAGCTTTTGATTTGGTGAATCACGATATTCTTCTAGAGAAATTAAATCATTACAAATTTGATCAAACAGCTATAAAATGGTTTAAGTCATATCTTTACGACAGGACCCAGTGTGTTAAATTTGGAACATGTGTCTCCAATATTCAACCCGTCACAGCAGGAGTGCCACAAGGGTCAATTCTGGGCCCTCTTTTATTTTTATTGTACATAAATGACCTTCCATTACATGTAAACAATTCAAATATTGATATGTTTGCTGATGATGTTACTCTGTATTCAAATAATCATAATGCACGATGTTTAGAAAATACGCTAAATACAGATCTTTGTGAGATTGAAAAATGGTGTGTTCAAAATCAAATGGTTTTAAATGTAGATAAAACAAAATGTATGTTAATGGGAACAAAGCAAAGAAAATCAAAATTAGATAATCCAAATTTACAACTTTATGCCTCAGACAAAACAATTGAAATTGTTGAAAGTGGAAAAATTCTTGGTGTACATATTGATGATAAGTTACAGTATGCAAATCATATTGACTCAGTTTGTAAAACGGTTAATTATAAGTTATTTACGCTTCGTAGGATTAAGAAATTTCTCCCTCTTCATACCAGGAAACTTTATTACAATGCTTATATTTTACCATCTATTAACTATTTCTTGACTGTTTGGGGTAATGCCCCCAAGCAGGACATGGACAGACTATTTAAATTACAGAAAAGGGCAGCAAGGATTATCCTTGATGCAAGTCCTGATTCTTCTTCTAAACCACTGTTTGAGAAACTTGGGTGGTTAACAGTTTATGAACTAGTTGATCTATACAAATACATATTATTATACAAAATTTTCAGTGGAATGACTCCCGAATATCTTCGTAATTTATTTGAATTTCAGTCTTCAACTTCTTATAACCTGCGATCCGAAACTAATTATGATCTTAGATTACCAAAATTTCGTACAAACTTATTCAAGACCTCTTTTCAGTATTCAGGTGTACATCTGTGGAATAAACTTCCCCAACAAATTAGATTCTCTCATTCTCTACAAACATTCAAGCGTAATGTGGAAAAGTACATTATCAGCTGTCGTACAATCATTTGAGCATAATAAGAGTTCAATATCGTATATTGTACTGTTATTGTTAAGATGTGTCTGTTTTTGAACACTCTATTCATAATTCAGTGATTGTAATTCTCAAACCTATATAATATGTACTAAATTGTATGTGAATATGATGAATTGTATCTTGATGAAGTGTATATATTTTGTATTTGATATATGTACATATATATAGAGGGCCCTGGGGAAGAATAGTGCATGCACTAACCTGGTTACCTTCTTTAAATAAAGTTTTATTATTATTATTATTATTATTATTATTATTATTATTACACGCTAGACGTGGAATCATTTAATTCAATGTGTCTCCTAATGAATTAATGGCTTACATTTCCTCCAAATTATTGACACTTTAGGTCAGGGTATTACAGCACTAGTAGACCATTACCCAACGCTGGACAACAATGGAAAGTTTTATAATGAGGAAACCCAAATTCAATCATTTCATGCAGGGTTCTTATTAGGAATACAATGAGATTTCCTATTTATTCGGTAAAAACTGCTAAATCAATTGGAATTGTGCGGGTTTGGTCTGGTGGAAAGTAACGAGAGGCCAAGAACTCTACGCATGTATTAGAAACTTAATAATCGGTCAAGTTCAGAGTTCCGATAAATCTGATTTAATTATTGTCCATATTTAATTGATTGATGGAATTTCCTGTCGTGTATAATCTCTATTGCATATTCAGCGCAACAGCAGATTAGGCGTCCAGAAGTTAGATTTCCAGAAAGAGCTCTCGTTTCATGACATATATTTTACTTGTTACAGAGATGAGTAATAAATCATTCAGAATTCTTTGTAAAATTCTTATTCAGGAAACTTTACACCATGTAATATTAATAAACTTTGGTTGAATGAAGAAAATCCCGTTGCTTTTTAAGGTATAATTAATCTCTATACACCTGATACAGTGAACTATTTCTTTCCTATCTCCCCCAGTTCTTGTTTTCCTATCACTTGTACAGTATGATTGATTACGAACTGGTCAAAATATTTTCTTTAAGTTGATCGTCAGCAGATGGGTAATTTCTAGCTCTGTTTCTTCTCAGACCGGTACTCTGTGAAGTTTTATGATGGACAGCCTCTATAGTAAACTGTTGTTCTCACTTTTTTGCAAGATTAAGAAGTGGTTAGCTGGCATATTTTTGTAAATTAGTAACTTTTTTTTTTGCCAGCCTCTCTGAAATGAGATTATTTTTGGTTGTGGGGATTCCTAAAGCTCTTTGCTCAGGCCTTGAGTGGAAATTACCATTTTGTATCAGGATTGTGTCGTTTACTTAAGCTGGAATACTAAAGCTGACAAAAACATCTGACAACGCTTTGATTGTGACTGCTAAGTAATTAGGTGTTTGACAATGTAGGAAGTCTTTTAACAATTGGTTGTATAGGCGTCGTCAATTAACAAAAAGTTAGGAAAAAAAGAAGGGTAGTTTTTAGTGAAGAAATTAATAAAAAAACTAAAGTTACTTTATATTTCATACAATTTAAATGAACATAATCCTCTATACTCCCCATAAATGGTAAAAAAAAACATATTATCAGGAAAAAACCTCGTTTTTTAATTGGCTGTCTTAGTTACATGATAATTTAACAAATGTCTAATTTTATGGAGTTCCAACTCCTTGGAGAAGGAAGCTATCAGATAAAAATTCAAATAAATGAAAAAAACTTGATTAATCTTAATTTAGGAAAAGTTTTAATTTTATATCCATGCATGCACTTGAAATACACTAAACATCCTTTACAAATCACCATGTACTACCAAGGCCAACTTTGGATATTATTTGTAAATATTAAGTGGAAAAACTAGATCAGCTCATACTCACATTAATAGACTGCAAATTAATAGATACAAGGACATGCAAAGCTGAGCAATTTCCCCATACAAAAATTATTTTTGACTTAAAAATGAAAATAAAAACAGGCAGCATTCAACATTGATCCCAAGGCTAATTACTTCACTTCCATTAAATTATGCACCAATTAGGACAAACTAACCCCCCTCCCCCTCCCCCCCACACACGTAAGCACCTCCCTACATCCATCCTAACTTTAGTGGGGAGGGGATAATAAAAAGTTGTTACATTCATATACAGCAGAAAGTACAATTACTTAACACTTTTTATTTTTATGTAGCCCAAATACCTCCCCTGCCAGTCCCGGAGCTGAAGAATGGAAGGAAGAGCCACTCGTCCGTGGTGCTTCACTGGAACACTGCGCGGCTGCCCAACATCACATATTACGTCCAGGCCCGCATGCCAGACACCGCCAGTAGCTGGGAAATCTGCAGCGCCACCTGGCTAGAAGGAGGGGACATAAACGTCACCAATCTCAGACCGTTTGTCACGTACAAGGTAAACTCTTCATAGCAGAGGGTAATATTTCAGGTGTGTAGAAATAATTATTGTCAAATACCACACTGACAGTCTAAAGTTTGGGATTAGAAATAGGTAAACTTGACTTTAGAATTATGTTGTATTGAAATTTTGAATTGAATTATATGTTTGTTAAAAAAAAAAAGAGTTTTTGGAGCAGATCTCTTCCGAGTTGTCTGAGTGTTACAGGATATTTGTATAATAATAGTTTCAGATCCTGTTGATATCACAGAGAGATTTGTTGAATGGTTGTAACAAAGAGATTTAATGATTGGCTGTAACAGAGATATTTGTTTAATAATAGTTTCAGATCCTGTTGGTGATCACTCCTAGGGATTTCTTGTCCAGCAACGAATCGGAACCGATTACCACAGAACCTTACGGAGGTAAGAGCTATGTAAAGGAGGTGTTCTATTACCCCCCTTTCCCCCTCCCCCCCCCACACACACACGGAACCGATCACCACAGAACCTTACGGAGGTAAGAGCTATGTAAAGGAGCTGTTCTAGTAACCCCCCTCCCCCCCAAAAAATAAAAATAGAGAAGCAGAAAAGAAAAGGGAGAAAACCTGATTTGTTTGGTGGGTTTCCTGGAGGATACTTTTTGTAATTTGGATGGAGGGGGTCTCTATAGATCATGGTACTGTGAATAACTGTAATGTGTGTTGATTTGACAGATGTGTCAGAGGTGCCAACAGTAAGCTTCATTATTTATTTATGATATAATTAATAAATACAGTGTATATATAAATATATATGTATTGGTATATAAACTATACTGGTCTCTCTGGAGTGATGCACAGAGAGTATGGAATTAATTTGAGTCACACAGATTAAATGTGTGGAGAGCGGAGACATTTCCTTGAGGTGACCTTGAGGTCGTGAGGTCACAGATATAAGGGGTGGTGAAGTTTAATGAGACGGGGAGACCTTCCTCTGCGTGTTGATGTGGAGTATATGATGTACAGCTCTACCTCCCATCTCTCCTCATTATACCATGTGTGTCCAATCTTCACGCAGCTCCTTATACCCTCTTCTAATAATAAGAGTCATTTGTCATGATTATTCAACCGCTCAGCCAATTTACAGACAAATCCTGATGGCTGACAAATTTTTATGTCTGTTGGTTTGAGACGCTTGTATTTGAGGAAATCTGTGAGAGCTTAGAGCCTGTTACAATACAGAGTGTCGTAGATTCATTATATTAAAACATTTAAATTCAGAAATAAGCAACTAGATGCCGATCATAATTCTTTATGTATTGTACCAAAATAAAAATTCTATTGACTTTTTTGAATTCAAGTTTTTGTTTTTGTGTACCGGATAATTTTTTACACACTTTAAATGATTTTCAATTTAAATGTGACTCTTCTACTTTCATTTTCTCTGATGTATATTTCTCTTTTTATTTTTTTCTGATTTTTTTTTTTTTTTTTTTGTTAACATAAAAAGGCACTGTTTTATTTAGTGTCCTACATATGACTGTGACTGTCCTTCGTTTAAATTAGATATGAAAAAATATTTCATGCTGGCAAAACTGATTTATGAAAAAAGATTTTAGTTATAATTAGTAAAAATATTGATATTTTATAAGTAAACATGGAGTAGCCAAGATTTCTTCTATATTTTTCATCCTTAATGTTTTATTTAAGCTCCCTCTGAGGCTCCACATATTTCTGATGTTTCATCACCCACACCAACTGTAATCACCATAACCTGGAAACCACCCATGTATACCAATGGACAGTTGCTAGGATACTACCTAACCTTGACCCCTGTCACCCCCCAGAGCAAGGACAAGAAGAGGACGATCAGAGAGGTGCCACCAGACACCACCCAGTGGACGTTCAGGCAGCTGAAGCCTGCCCAGGTGTATCTAGTCAATATATCGGCAACCAACTCAGCTGGAAAAGGCCCATCCGCCTCTGTAAATGTAACAACCCCAGGTCCCGGAAATCGTAAGTCCAATGTATAAACTAATAGAACTTCAGAAATTTTAACTCTGCATTGTGTCTCATGATTGCTTTTCTGTATTGTGTCAAGTGCTTGCTTTTCTTTGTATTAATTAGCTGCATTTTTCTTTCCCACTTTTCTTAATAAAATGGCAACAATTAATTGATGTTGAGAAACATCAGGATTGACTTTATATAAGTTTTCTATGTAAGCACCCTATAGGCTTTTTTAAATATGAAGAAAAAAAGAAAAGTACATGTACACACACAATCACAAAAAACATGGTATTTTGTATAATGGAAGCTGGATTAAAATAGAAGCCTGCAGTCTTTAACGGTTCTTTGGGAATCAATTAAGCTTCATTTGTAGAGAGAGTGGTATTTTTAAAATAATAATTCTACTGGAAAGATGTGTTTATCAAATTGTTAATGAATAACTGAAGATGAAATGTGTATCTAGAGGGTCGTCAATTTGAAATCGTAATTACCAGTGGGATTCAATTAAAGAAACTCATTAAATAATGCTACAGTTTCTTCCCCTATAGTCAGGGATGGGTTGGATTAACTGTGAACTAATGCTCAGAAATGTAAGTCGTGTCTATTACGTCAAGAAAACTCACGGCAAACATCCAGATCGTAGAGTAAAAAATTGGTTATAATCTACTCAACAATAAAGAGAAATCCTGTGTTTATGGCAACTTTCACTTAAACAGAACCATCTGTATCACACCGAGATTCAGGCAATTCTTAGTGAACAAAAAATAACTTTATTAATTAGTGGGCTAAGTTGTTTGTAGTGTAAAAATATAACTTTGTAGGGAGTCTGTAGTTGTTAGCTTATTTTGGGGAGAGAGTCTGCAGCTCATTTTCTCAAAGAAGTAAAACGAAATGATTTCTTTAATGTCCCTCAGGTCAAGGTCATGTAGGTACATGGACACCTTTTAGTGACTCAGAAAACCTGATATTCATACACCCAGAAACTTGAAAGTGCTGTAGCTTTTGTATTGAAATTATGAAAGAAATTTTTGTTATTGAAACTGAACTTGATGTTGTAGAATATGATGTAATTTTGACTCTCTCCCCTTTTGAAATGAGAGAAGTATTTTTTGGGAGGGGGTGGGATTTCATTTCTTATATTCTCTGGTGCAAAAATACTTCCTCCTATTCTCCAGATTGTCTGAGACGTATTGATTTAACAGAAATTGAGTTTTTCTCTGTAGTTTGTCTATACGATACTCGACAGTTGAGTCAGCCTTACTCGTATCTAGTGAGCTCAGTCTGTGAGTCAATGCTCTGTTTGCTGTTCCTGTGAAATCGCTCCCAGTTATCTCTGCCTGCCTAATCATGGCAGCAGTTTATCAGCTTCAAAATTAAAATAAAGAATGATAAAAATTGTAAGAATATTATTGGCTGATTTTTGCCGTACAAAGTTATTCTTCTGTTATTCTAACTCCAGTCTTTTCATGCTGTGGAAAAATTTATTATAATTATTACAATGTCTGCAGAAATAGGGGGTTTCTGTCTAAAAATATATACTTTCCATGTGTTTCTATAATTCTTTTAGCATGTTTTACCTCTACAATGGATTCTGTTATTTAACATTTTAGAAGTCAGTTTGTTTTAATTGTCTGCACATCACACTTAATTGAGAAGATTTTCTTTTCATCATTAGAATAAGGGAGGTAACTCTGGCTGAATAAAACCCTGATGCTGACACAGTGGGAGTTATGAAATATGGCAGTTTAATAGGTCTATAAGAAATTCAGACTCGGTACTAAGTCAACGTGTCTGTCTGAACAGTTGGCTGAGTTTATATGTACATGTACAGAAGCTATCACAAGTTTACCAGGTCTGGACTGTTTCCCTGTATGGAAATCATTGAATTAATGATAACTGAAAGTTACTTCTCAAAAAAAAAAAAACTGCATTTAAATGCAATCCAGACATCAGTCTCATGAAAAGACAGATTTTTAAATTTTTTTTTATCAAATCCCACATACCAAAAGTAACACCATTTGCCACTGTGTCAAATTTTCCTAAACTTATTTCTGAATCTGAAGCAAAATATTCCAGATAAGTTGTAAATATTGCATAATATGGTAGCTTGAATATACTGTATGTACAATAATTCTAAATAAAATGGTTTTTAGGTTATTTTTTGATGGAAATTAAAAATCAAACTACATCACGAGTGTCTGAATATATACACGCTGTTTTCTTATTGGACAGGGAGATGTCTATTATGCCTAGGTATAAAAACTCTTTTAGTGACTTTTAATTAGTGAACTGTGTAGTTGTAATTATTCACTGAGCTGTTAATGAAGGCATGGTGGGCAGAAGCCACGAACTTAGTTCATTATTGACAGAGAGCAGTCAGCTTTTTACGTGAATTAACTTAATTACGACTCTCAAGTTGTTCTTCATTACTCCAGCAAAATTTAATTGTCAGTGTTCCCTGATCAAAATACTCTCTTTTACTACGAGGCAAATGCAGCCCGGCCACTTTCTGTTACAATTGTTGCCTATTGTATTGACTACGGCTAGACGCTCAAGTTAGTGTTCTGAAATTTCAAATAGTATAATTCTAAGGACTTAGCAAATTTTACACTATGAAAAAAAATAAAACTACCCTTGCTGGCTCAGAACTTGTAGAATTCCAACTGAGTCAAGCAATAGATCAAACTGTTAGAGTTATGAGTTTATAGAATTTTACTGAAGTAACAGGACTCCTCAACAAATCAGAAATAATTATCTTAACCAAAAACTGAAACAGACAAGAAAGTTATGTAATCTGTTAATATGTCACTGGTTTTGTGCTGGAACTTGTATTTGTTTGCTTAATGCTTAGCATATTTGAAACTCACCCAAATATATATTTTTCATCCATGTATTAATTAAGCCAGGTGCTAGGAGTATTTTAAAGTGCAAATTTAAATTCTAAGTTAGTCAAGAAACACATTTAAAATTTGTTTATATATAAATACTTAGCACCAAATCTATTTCAAACTTTTAAGGACATACGCAATGTAGTTTGAACTTTTTTTTAATCTTTTTCCATGGAGTTGAAAAGTTCAATTCTTGAAAGAACTGTGTACTGAATTTTAATGTCTACATATGGTATTGTACACTTCTTCTAAAACAATTTTGGATAAAAGAAACATCTACAATATATGTTTAGTATTTTTTAATATATTTTTCTTCGAATTATCCAAACATTTTCATCAATTAATATATTTCAAAAACCCCTTGTAATGCATGCTGATTTTTTGTCTATTAGCATCTGATGACACTTTAATCTTAAATTAATAATATTTTGAAAAATTATCAGTAGGTAAGGTAGGTTGCATATGTCCTTAATAATATTTTAAATCAAAACTCAAAATTTGAAAGTTGAATTAACAATTTATGCCATCACAGTTTTACGTTCCCGACCAAATTTGGAATCTAAAACAGATATTCATGCAATTTCAATCATCATGTGTTGAATTAGTTTTAAACCAAATTTCAAAATGGATGAGAAATATATTTCTGAAATGAACATCATGAATTTGTGAACAAAAAAAGCACCTTTTCAAAGATTAATTTAAATACATGTGTATATAAATTTAAAATTAGAGAACATGTAATATATTGATACATGGTATATATTTGAATATCAAAGATAAAATTTACTTATACATGTGGTCTTGTGTCAAATCGTCAAAGTCTGCGGAACTATAATGTATGAATTACTCCCAAAAACTTCCTTTTTTCACAAAAAATTTCTCTTCAATCTTCACAGAATGTGATAATTACAATGCTGCTATCCTTTAACGATTTGTCATTTCAAGCTAAAAACAGGAAACATGTATCATTAAATAAAACAGAAAGTAATTTAACCGACAGAAATTTTTCCTGACTACCATTCTACATCATGGTTTGCCAAAGGCACGAGTATATTGTACTAGAGAAGGAGCTATTTTTACAGTGACAGAATTTACATACCCACAAATATACATTGTAAAATGTAAATATATATCGGTAAATTATAAGGTGTTTGTTTGATAGTTTAAGAAAAATGCATCGTAATTTAATCTCAGAAATGTTTAATAGATCTAACGTTATACCCCCTAATTAAATTTGGCAAAAGTGTTTTCACATGCTGTATGTTGGTTGTGTGATTCTGTTGAAATACTTAAAGAATATGATACGTTGACATAACACTATTGGCCCTGATTATCCCGAGCTTGCTTGTTTATAGAAATGGCTGAACTGTACCAAAGTCAGCGGTGTCTCTTAGTTCATTCTCACTCAATGTCTATAACAAAACTCGCTTTTCTCAGCAGCAGTGCTTTCAGTGTAATTTTTTGTTGGTAAATGTAATACACAACTTCAGCGGCTCAGCAGGTTTCAGTAATGCATGCAGAAAAGTGCAGTGCAGTCAAAAAAAAATTACTGGGTTAAAACAAAAAAATCAGCAAAAAAATCAGTTTACACTGATACAGATTAACAATTAATGGTTTCGACCAAAGTATATGGGTCTTTAGTTATAACTAATGATATATTTACTGTACTAACAATGATGTACATGTATATATATCATATTAATATGGAATATGTTTTTCAGTATCGACTGAGGATGACCCATTTCTGGTCCTCGCCCAGGACAACAAGGTGGTCAAACAAAACATGAAGCTCCTCATAACCTCTGACCCCGAGACACTCTCAACTTTGACCCCTCCTGATACAAAGGTTAAAGGTAAGAAAGCTCAACTGTAAAGCTCCATCTCAAGAGAAATAAGAACACAACACATCGTAATTAATCTATAATATTAAATTCAATTATCATGGAGAAAAGAAAAGTATATGTTTGTGAAAGTTTACTATGTTAATGCAGTTGATTGTAGGATTTGCTAATCTTGATAGACAATTCTTTGTGTGCTGTATTTGATGTCCTGTAGCACAAAATTAATATTTCTTCACAATCCTCCTACTTGTTTACTGGGTCAGTTTGACTCCATCTCTTACCAGAGTTTTGTTTTTAGTCAAATGAACTGCAACCAAACTGTTCTTTTTTTTAGCACTTCTTGCATTTTTATTAAGCACTGGTTAACACATATCAGATAGTGTGAATTTAAAATTTTCCCATTGATACATCAAAGGAAGAAAAAAACCCAACATAGTACATGTTATCAATGTAAATTATTAATGATTTCCATGCAGACTTCATGACATTCTCTCAATCAGATTTATGGCATTACATGTATTTTAAATTGATGTAGAATTTGAATAAAATGGAACTGGTCTAGAAGGCTAAGTTGGCTGATTGACTTGTATTTTTTTCTGCAAACTAAAAGGATCCACAGTTTTATTCCAAATTCCCGGTGATGAGATCACAGGTAACTATGGAAACATCATGAGCCTGAAAAACATCATTTCATTGGATGTTAATTGTTGTGGTGTTGTGTTTTCATTGGATGATTTCATTGGGTGTTTTCAGGAAAGTTAGTCCGATCAAAACTTTTATTTTTATTTAGATGAATTACTTATTGGGAAGGGGTGACCCACACATCAAAAACTTCAGTGTACATCTTCATTTTTATGTGGTTTTGTTGAATATAGATACGTTCCCTGGCAGTCTTAAGTAATGCTGGGAGGAATATGAATGTTTTGTCAACTTTGTTTTATTTGTATCTTTTTTTCTAGTTTTATTTCCTATATTTCAATATTATTTTTTATCTTTTCCAAGAGTGTGCCAAATTTTTGAACTGACAGCTATATATTTACCACTTGCTATATCCTTCTATCAATAGATATTTGTGATAAATGGAATGCTTTACAATAGTTAATTTACTTCATATTTATTATTTGTATCATTCCTTCGAGGTTATACATTTTTCAAAATGTACACGATTCAGTATTTTAGATTAAACAAGAGTTCATTCCCTTGACTTCATCACCGATTAACAACCATATTCCACATTTCTAAAATGGATTTGCTAAACCCCCATGCTTGTTTGTATTTGAAAACTGCATGCCATTGAACAAGTTTTTTGACCAGAAAAGTTGATAGTTTGAAAAGAATTAATTTTCATTTACAGATAAAAAGTAGAATGATGTGCATATCATATTTAATTTTGATTAGATTGAGTCAGAAATAAAAAAAAATCTTGATTGTATGTAAATAATGTCTACAAGTATGACAATGATATGTGGAGGAATTCTGATTTGTCTTATTTTAGGCATAGCCCTGAGTATTGATAAACAGATTTTGTATGTGAGTGATTCCAGTAAGAATATCTCAGTTCTGAGGACGGACAGCCAGGGTCAATCTCAGGTCATCTTCTCGGAACTCGCCGACCCCTCAGGCATCACGCTCGACTGGCTCAGGGACGTACTGTATGTGGTAAACCGGCTACAGGTGAGTGAAGTGGGGGGCTCTAAGGTTTGTCCTCCATCTGTCTGACCTTTCAAGGTCATTGTCGGCTATCTCAGTGCCATAACACTACTATCTATACAACTTTGAAGAATGATGCCAAGCCCAGTACTGTAATTATATAGATTTCCTAGATGTGAAAAAAAAAATGTACAACAATAAGTCTGTGTTTTTGACTGACATCTGAGTTGTTTTTTCTTTAGATTTACTGCTGTGTTATCCAGACAGACACCTGCTACCCCGCGACCGCGGAGCTACCGGCCGTACCGGCCGACATCAAGGTCGATCCTATAAACGGGTACGTCAGCACCACAAGAAATGAGTACACAGACAACGGATAATAAGCCAGTGTGTCAGACGTGACAGGGAAAACAAAAAGTCGAGGAAAAAGCCAGACGGTGTTTCCATCAATGAAACATTTTTTAAGTTAAAGCTTTCATTAGATGGCAGTATAGAGAAATTATATTTTGAAAATTTCACCTGATAACAGTTTTATGCCTTTGTATATACATGTAATCATATTGTGTACTTCTCGTTAGTTCTTTTAGTGTCTTTAAATACTGTCAAACCTGTATTAAACAGTTAATCAAAACAATAATTAAGGAGTTACAAAGGACAGCTGGTAACTTTTAGAAATGAAATTTAACATGTCTGTAATTTTAGAAAGTTCTGATCATATGATGTACTGTATAAAATGACAATAGGGCAATGGTAGTTTTTATTAAAAATTTCCAAACTATTTAAAGTTTATGCAATGAGATAAAAGTCAAAGGTTTATGTCAAAGAATACAAATTGATTACTGTACAGTAAACCAACTTTTTTGTCACGTCGTCTTCATCTTGAAATCAATCCACAACAATTAATTTTCAGGACTGAGGAAACATTCTCTCCAAATTCAAAAAGCTAAATACATGTAAATGGTTTGGGATGATTAATATTTGTGACTTAAAGTAGGTTGCGCAACTCACGAAATTTCTCGCACCCAAATGAAAGCTGGTTTACAGTATGTCAGAAACTGGGACTAGTATTTGACAAGCCTGTTTTATTTTTTTAGGTTTCTTTATTTCACTATGTCATCAACAGGACAGGTATTTTAACAGGTTTTATTATTTCTAGGTATCTATACTTTACTCTAAGTGTGGGACAACAAGGGCTGTACAGAGTTGATACCGGTGACATCACGTCCCTAAACCCTGCCCCCTTCAGTCCGATCCTCACCGACAACTTCCTGTCATTTACCCTGGACTTTAACAACATCCTCATCTACTTCCCCGACGAGACCCAGAATTCAATGCGATCGTCATCGCTAGACGGCAGCGACGTCACTGACATCAGAAAGAGCAGGACGGTGCGGCCGGAATTCCAGAATATTGTCAGTATGGTGTACTATGATGAGCTGTTTTACTGGACCAACGGGAAAAAAGTGATGAAGGAGGAGTATAACGCAGTCCAGGATACGTACTATCATAACCAGGCACTGATGTTTGCCAGTCACTTCTCAGCACTGAACGTGTTACACCGGAGTATGCAGCCAAAACCAGGTATGTTCACAAGTCACTTCTCAGCACTGAATGTGTTAGTCACCGGAGTATGCAGGCAAAACCAGGTACGCAGACAGACACAAAGGAATGGTGTCTGAATTAGAGTAAGTTAGACAGAGATCAATGAATTAATCTGATCTGTAATTACTTATTAGAGTAGGATTCTTATGTAAGCACTTTTAGAGTTGATTCAATCCAACATATGACAATCATTTTGGAGGATGGATTTGTATATACAAGTACAGCATTTATTGTTTGTGTTTATTTTTAATTACTTATTTTCAGTTCCTCACAGTGCTCCCCATTCACTGCAGGCTTTATTCAGAACTGTTGATGTTTTGTTGTCATGGGAACCACCAAAAAGACTGAATTACCAAGGTCAGGTGTTGTTTGAAAAATTAACGTTATTGATCTTTTCAAGAGTTTTTCAAACATTTATGAATGCATGGCTTTACAAATATTTATTATTGTACCTTTTTTTAAATCCGAGCTCTGATCTAAGTCTACAAGTAGTTCCTTGCCCTTGAACTTTGACCTGTCTTTATGTGCAGGCAAGGGAGCATGGAACAACTGGTCCTACGACATTGAGTTACTGGGAAAAGATGGCAGACAGAGACAGCTGGTATCAAACGTACGACAAACCTCGCTGACCTTGTCTAACCTTGAGTCTGACACCACATACCAGGTCAAGGTCAGAGCCAAGTCTGAGATTGGTACAGGACCATGGTCGACCTTGTATACAGGGAGAACTCTGACAAAAGGTTGGTCTCATGTGGCATAAATAGTAAGGAATGAAGCTTAACAGGTCATGGCCTTCTTGTAAGATGCAGACAATCTGTTACTAACTGTATCCATGCCAACCACTTTTTTGTAACTTTTCAAAGAGAAGTACATGTACCTAATGACCTGTAATAAAGAATTATGATTGGTTTCTATCAATAGATGCCATTACAGCCCGTCTAGTGATGATAGAACCTAACCGATTTGGTGGAGGCATGCTAGTGGAAACTGATACACTGGGAGAGAACTGGAGAAAATTAACAATAGTTAGAGGCAGAGGTAAATTGTTAATAAACTGACAAAACTTTCTCTACCCCAATTTACTTGATCATTTATTACTTTAGACACCAACAAAAGTATAGACTACAAAGTAATGATAATTGAGGCCTTTACTGATAGTGTTAAAGACCTGATCTTCCCTTTTTACACAGTGAGGGACATGACGTGGACCCCCTTCACTGTTTACATGGTGACAGAGGCAGGAGATCTGCTGTATTACCAGCAAGGAAGCTTTGCTCCCTTCAGAGAAGACGTCCCGAGTCTGGTCAGTGTGGCGTATGATTGGCTGGCAGGAAAACTCTACATGTCACTGTCAACCAATCCAGGAGTGGTAAGTCACAAATGATTGGGTAAGAGGAAATCCCTTATTGTGATTGGCTGATAGCAAAATCTACATTTCACTGTCAACCAATCCAGGAGTGGTAAGTCAAGAGTGATTGGTTAAAAGGAAATCCCTTATTGTGATTGGCAGGCAGGAAAAACTCTACATGACACTGTCAACCAATCCAGGAGTGGTAAGTCACAAATGATTGGCTAAGAGGAAATCCCTTATTGTGATTGGCTGATAGCAAAATCTACAAGTGACTGTCAACCAATCCCAGAGTGGTAAGTCACAAACGATTGGCTAAGAGGAAATCCCTTATTGTGATTGGCTGGCAGGAAAACTCTACATGTCACTGTCAACCAATCCAGGAGTGGTAAGTCACAAATGATTGGCTAAGAGGAAATCCCTTATTGTGATTGGCTGGCAGGAAAACTCTACATGTCACTGTCAACCAATCCAGGTGCATGTTGTTAATAATGAACAGTAATCCCTAATCTTGGTTACCTTGATTAGCTGTCATTGAAGAAAACTGTTAAGGGCCTAATACATGTATGAGCCTTGTTGTACCTCTTGAATTTAGAATGGGAAAAAAATGAGAAGGAAAAGTATGGCATACAATAATTTGTATATTCATAAAGCTTTTTAAAATTAATTCTGTTTTTATTAAGCACTCAACATTGTAATACACTTGATGCAATGCTAACTAAAAAACTGAGAAATTGGAACAAAATGAATTTTTGTTGCGAATGAAAGAAAAATTTTATTATATGGTCTAGGTAAATCAAACTGCATTCATTTTGCAGTATTGTTTAATTTGCAGATTAAAAGGGCAAATCTTTCTGACCTGAAGAAACAGGAATTTGTGATACAAGGCCTGGCAAGTCACATGACCATTGACTCCATAAATGGCCGTCTTTACTGGGTGACAGAGAACAGCGTGGAATCCTGCCTTCTAAATGGAGAGCAGCACATCAAACACTTCTTTATTCCGTACTTCTCAGGGAGCAAGGTCATCAGTCTGACCTTGAACTTTGACCTCAAGAAGGTGCTGTGGTATGTAAAGAGTTATGATCGTCAGGAGCTGTATATGGCTGATTTGATCCAAAGAGAGGAGATGGGTGGATCTAACCAATATCGCCTGATTGGCACGGTCAACTCTATTGCCAAGTATGATTTACATCTAAAAACTAGATATGTCAGGCATGTAGCATCGTTTTTGAAAGTGGGGGGGGGGGGGCAACCTGAGAAAATTTTTTACTTACCTATAAAATAAGTTGACAAGCAAAAAAAAAAAAATTTAAAATTGCCCAAACTCGAAAATCCTATTTTGTGAGGGGAAGGGGGTAGCCAACTTTTTTCAAGGCCAACTTCCTTTCACTCGCAGCACAGTTAAGGTTACAAATGGAAATATCGGCGATTTTTTAAGATAAAAAATACATACTTTATTAGGATGGGCGAATCTTTTTAGAAATTCACTGATATCAAAAAAATGTAATGTGGTTTAAATCTACATGTTGGGGACAATTAGATTTTTTATTTAGACTTGTCATGTGATGTCGACGTCACATGACTTTGGCAATTATACTTGTAGTTTAGAGGTCATCTATAAATTTCAATATTGCAAGGGCATAACCAAGATAAAAATCTTAAGTTTATTTTATAATCCTTTTCAACATTATATGTAGTTTGTGAAAAGTGCTGCGAACCTATATAGATTCCCTTTTTTACTTGGTAAAATTTAATTTGTTGTACGGCAGGTTGAATATTTTGCTGGTCAACTACATTAAATATAGCTAAAATTAATTTAGTTGCAAGATTTCAAGAGGTTCGCAGCACTTTTCAAATATCTTAATGCTTCTTGAGTTTATGTGTAAAATTTTGACAGGATACATTGAGGGTATGCCCTTGCAATAAATCGATTTATTAGGGCCCTTCCATTACTTTTTTAATGAATCTGCATACAAACACACGACAGTATAGCTTGTCTGATGAATGCACGTACAGTTTATGAATAAAATACTAAAATAGACATTGCATCCAAGTTAATGGCTTTTTATTTTACTGCAAATAATATTTCATTTGAGAACAAAAGATATTTTTCATTGTACAAAATGTGACTTGATCACATTGTGACTGTGTAAAAAATGCGTCATTTTTGCGAGATGACGTCACATTGACTAGTGCATTGCGATCGATGCACCGTTTATATACTGTTGTGTGGGATTTAATAAACGACAAAACTGCATGTAATAGTAAGTTTGTATGTAGTATACAGCTATCCAGCTGTTTGAAATAGAAAATGATTTCATTTTGTGGTATTTTGAAGACCTTGTATTATGCGTGACGTCATAGTAAACATTTCCCGTACAAATTAAGCCCCGCCTCCTTACTGTAACCTTAACTGTGCTGCGCTTCCAATTTTTTCCTATATTTCCTTCCTATCTGTATACTGTGGTAAAAAGTGGGGGGGGGGCAACCATCTTCTCAATGGACATTTCCTATAGTAAAGGTAATGTTCAGAGTGGGGGGGGGGCCAGGCTCCCCCCCCCCCCCCCCCTGTTGCTACGTGCCTGTATGTTAAAGCTTCCAAACAATAGATCTGTAAAGCAGAGAAATATGTAATATTGCTGGATTATGTATTATCTTCAGATTTTTTTTAACCATGACACTTTATCATATATGCTATATGTATTAAATTTCAGTGACTCTGTGCTACAGTACCACTTTCACCGGTTATTCTGGCAAAATGCTGACCAGCAGGTCATCCTGGGGGATCTAGATGTCAATCACACATCAGTGGTCACTCAGAGAGGGGTGTCCATCTTCCAGGTCCAGCACCCCTCACTTCACCCCTACCCAGGTACAGTCTTCTCATTCCTTAGTACTTGGTGATTATTGTACATGTACCAATTTGAAAATACTAACTCAGTCATCACATCCCTTTGAACTCAATCATACTTGTATGCAGTCACAATCTGTATGAGATTAGAAAACTGCCAGAGATGAAGTGTAATATGTAATGTACCATGATGTTTTTTAGAGGGACTAAATGAGACAACAATTCGGGTGATACCCAGTGTGATTGACCCAGACAGCATTACCTGTAGTGGACGTTGGTCAAAATTCAACATCTCCTGGAGTCCTGCCTCTGTTAACTATGGGAGTCTGAACTACGAGGTCTCTATCGACTCAGACACTGCTGTTATTATGGTATGGAAGTGAGACATGTAGCTTGTAGCCTCCTATAAAATCAATACAGTGAAATCAATAATTTTCACAGGGGTTTAATTTTCGTTGCTTTCGAGGTACGAAGAGACCCACGAATTCATGTCCACCACGAAAAATAAAATTTCATATACAGAACTACTAAGCAGATCTTTAACCACGAAATCATATTCCCACAAACCAATATTTAATCTTCAAACCACAAAAATTGGACCTCACGAAAATGTGATTTTACAGTAACAGTAGAAACATACAAACATAGAAATATAAACTTTAAAAATGAACATTTTACAGAAAACAGAGAAGACTTGGTTTGAAGTTGAGGGGATTGCACCCTATAGTGAGTTGACAGTGAAGGTGGCGGGATACACGTATTGGGGGTACGGGAAACCCTCTACTGCCGTCATCAGGTCCCCCATGGCAGGTATGTTGTCACAAAAGTCAAATATATCTACTATTTAACAGTGACAAAGAGTGAACTTAGAGTAAAAGTAGGGATTCTTGAATTCTGTAGGGCATACTTCAGTTTTTCATGAACTATGGCTATAAACTTGAGAAAAATATTTGATAATGGATATTATGATATGTATATTTAGACAGTATTTTTGATTACCTATTGACTGGATTAGTCACTGATCTCTGTTACAGCACCATCTAAGCCCCTGACCCCCCGAGTGTTTGTCAATCAGCGTAAAGAATCCTCGGGGTCAGAGACCTGTATGGGAGCCTCTTTTAGGTGGGAGTCACCGGAGCGTGACAACGGGATCATTAACCAGTACATAGTGACCTACTGGAAGACCGGGTCCAATCAGCTGATCAAGAAAGCCCTGGCCTCGACCGCCCGACACTTCTCACTGGACACCTGTCTACAGAACAACTACACCTATAACTTCCAGGTACAACTTTAAAATCCTACTAGATACTAGAATTACAGTGTGATAGGTAATGCTCACTGCTTACATTTACTGTTTATATTTAATTATAGACTAAAACTCGTTTAGTTCAAAAAAGAATATTGCAAATTCATGGATGTAGCTAAGTTTTCTTGGATCCCCAGCTATGTAAATTTAATGAATTCCTTAAAAGACATAATGAATTATGGTTATAGTAAAGTAATTTTGTAGGTGCCATTGACTTCTCTATATAACTGACTTTTACTGTATTGGCATGTCCCCTTATGTCACGAGTCAATTTCAGATTTAAATTGTAACCATGATATTCTGTACTATAAACAGGTACAAGCCTGCACCTATGAGGGATGTAGTGAAATGACGGAGATCAAACAGGCTACAGCAGAGGGTAGGTTTAACTCACTGAGTATACACATGTAGAGCATCTTAACTGCATGAGTTTAAAGTACGAGGGTTGTCCCGTAAAATCGTGGACAAAGCGTTTTTCTCAAAAAGTAATGGGCGCACTAAGCTGAAAATTTCAGTAAATGTTTATTTATCATATTTAAGTGCATGATAATTTTTTTGATAAAATATAGGCAGAAATTAAGATTTTATTATGCTTGAATGAGCACGGGGTATATTGCCCTACGGCGCACGGACAAAAAACCAAGGTTTTATTAAAGAATACACAAGTTTGAATTCAAAATAAAAGTTTTAAATACATAAGAATTGGATTAAAATTATCCTAATTCAATTCCGCAATCAATTTTGTAGTCTTTGTAAAAATTTTAAGACATTTAGTTAATTTTTGGCAGTTTCTCGAGCATTCGAAATGGGAAAGTAGTAAACACAACACACTAAAAATGGCGACGTTTTATGACGTTACGGCGCACCGGAGAGCAGTTCCGTTTTAATTTGATGTTCTAATGACACCTTTAGAGACTTGAAATGACCATGGAAGAAAAAAGATTATAAACAATATCATCATATCTTAAGTATACAAATGAAATAGAAGTTTTCTTAGCGAAGTCTTTTTTGATCGAGTCCCTGGGGAGTACAAAACATACGGACAAACTCCTAATGTAATAGCAAAGACGCTGTCACAGTAAACCGCCGATATGAGATTTTCTATTAGTTGAATGATGGTGAGAATATTGTCCGTAACTTACTGATAAATCTTCAGAAGATCGCATGAGGGTGTCAATTGGTTCTTCGGCTGTTATGGAGACTATAAAGAATGTGTATTAATGAAATTCCTAAATTTAAGTCAGACTCATCCAACTTCATTTTCAGCAAAGATAAAACGTTTTAGACACTTTGACGTTATAATCCATGCGCCGTAAGGTTATACAATACATGGCATAAAATCACATAATTTGTTTATTTATGCATATATTAATCTGAAATTTGCTGTGTATATCACTAAAATATGTACTAAATGATAGTGAAAATTTCAGAACGCAGTGATGTTTATTTTTCACACTAGACAACTTGTCCACGATTTTACGGGACAACCCTCGTATGTACATGTGTTTGTCTATATATTAAATATTGTTTTGACTGTTTGCAAGAGGATACCAGTTTTTTGGGAGTTTCCAGTAACAGATGTCAAGACAAAAAATTAAAATGAGTATTAATTATGGACACTGTAAGCTGAGACTGACTGCATGTTAATATTACAGTATTGTATAGAAATATTCATTATTTTCTAAATACATGTATATCCAGTTTTGTATATACACTGTAAAATTCGAAAGATGAGAAGGATTTTTTCCCCGTTGTACCTGTGATTTACCTTTATTTTCCTTCATGGTTGACTTACAGCTCTGAATCCAGTCCCTAAGATCCTCCTGGCTGACACGACTAATATCCAGGTGATGGACGTAGACAGTACCCACAACGTCCACACGGTGGTCACCGGGGCCTCGCCGTTAGCCGTGACCTACCTACAGGTGTCTCAGGATGACCGGGTGTTCTGGGTGGATTACAACAGTCAATTATGGCAGTACTCTGCTGCTCATGGAAGAAAAAAGGTAAAAGACTTTGTATATGTTGAGAATTTTGTCTTTCACTTGTTATCACAATGAGAAGCAAGGGCAAGAATGAATATTTAACACTCAATTGAATGATTCTATTACATTGTAAAGTTTTAATTTTGTGGACTTACTCTCTGATGCTGGACTTTGAGGACTTGCTTTCATTCTGATGCTGGACTTTGTGGACTTACTCTCATTTTGATGCTGGACTTTGAGGACTTACTTTCATTTTGATGCTGGACTTTGAGGACTTACTTTCATTTTGATGCTGGACTTTGGACTTACTTTCATTTTGATGCTGGACTTTGAGGACTTACTTTCATTTTGATGCTAGACTTTGTGGACTTACTTTCATTTTGATGCTGGACCTTGTGGACTTACTTTCATTCTGATGCTGGACTTTGTGGACTTACTTTCATTCTGATACTGGACTTTGTGGACTTGCTTTCATTTTGATGTATTTACTTTCATTTGATGCTGGACTATTGATTTTATGATGGACTTTGATTTCAGTTGCTGGATTTAGGGATGGCCTTCACCATACAGGACATGACTATATATAGCAGGACTTAAAAATTTTTCTGTTAACACAAAGTCCATTTACAAATCACTTTACCAGTTTAGACGTAGGCCACACAGAGGGTCCAGCTAAAATTGAGGGGCAGGTTAAATTTATTTCAGGGAGCCCTATTTTAAGGTACACACAAAATCAACTACTGCAGCAGAAAATAATATATTTTAAGCCATGAATTAATAACTACTGAAGGTGAGTTTGACTTTAATTACTATGTGTTATTTTTCAGCACCCTGTTTTGGACTGAGTGACCTGTCTCTAGTTTGACATTACTGTTATTTTTCAGCACCCTGTTTTGGACTGAGCAGCATCCCTCTGGTCTCCACAGTGAGCTGTTTTTCTGTCGGGAGGGAGGGGACCCCAACCCCATGTTCTCCCCCAGGTCTCGGAGATCTCTTGATGCACCCTGTAACTGTACAGTGTCAGTAGTAGGGGACGTGATAGCCCTGGACCACACCAAGGGGACAGAACTGGAGATATTGATCTATGACACAGCGTCCAGGGCTATCATTGCATCAGATACACAGGGCTGTCACTGTAGGGAGATTATAAAAAATGCACAAGGTACTACACAATTTCAAATTTATGACCACTTTAAATTTTTTGTGTCTTTATTAGGTAGCATCATGCAAAATCAATCTCGATCAATCTCAAGTCCTAGAGATCAAGACACTTATACTTGAAACTATTTAATTCTTCTCTTATGCTTTATTTTTTTTAATGTTAAATCAACCTGTTTTTTTTCTGAAGGTTTTCCTCCTGACTTGTTGTCTGTGGATCACATGCTGATATACTGGTACCGAAAAAGTGAGAACCAGTTAACATCCCTGGACAAGGTCACAGGCAAGGTCACCCAGATACCAGTAGACAGCGTCCGGAGTATAGAGGCTTACGGCTCACACCTGCAACCCCTACCCAGTAAGTGTTTCTTATCATATCAAAAGAAATTTAAAAATCAGAAAATGATGAATTTATAATGTATTGTTAATTAACACTTCTTGTGTAAAATTAGAAAATGTTCAGAAATACTTTAGTGGATTGTAGTTATGAATCGATATCAATGCTTCAGTGTTTTTTCCTTCTCTGTAGGTGACGAGTGCCTGAACCCTGAGGCTTACAGCGGGAATCTGAGTTTGACAGGGAGTAGGAATGTCTCCCTTACCATTCACTTAGACAGCGTAACATGGCCAGACTCATGTAATGGAATATCTCACCCAGCCACTAAATACATTGTGTACTACACACAGTCAGACAGACAGGGCCATAGCTGTCACTTAAACAGTCCAGACTGCAAAAAATCTGTAAGACTCTGGTTCATTATTAATCACCCCCTACAAATCAGTGTTGTTTTTATGTTAAGCAGTTACGCAGTAATATTTAAAAAAAAATGAATTATTTTAATTAACATTGTATTTTTAGGTCACCTGAGTAAACTCAGGTGACCTATTGCTATCGTTTTCGTCATCGTCGTTCGTCGTGCATTTGACGCATTATATTAAGTAACCAAACTAAGTAATTGCTAAGTTTATAGTTATGATTAGCAATGGTGCCAGCCAATCTTTCAAAATTGTGAATGCCATAGCATCTACCTTAAAACACATACCAAATTCAATCATTTGAAAGTTGTTGCATGATTCTCAGGTGACCTATAAGGCCCATGGGCCTCTTGTTTGATTAAAAGTACAACATTGTTATTGCTTTACAGGAGAGTTACAGTAATGAGATTACACTGACAGGCCTTGACCCCTACACTCTATACACTGTACATGGAGCTGTCAGTAATTACTACACAGAATACCTGTCCAAGGCCCTCAGTCAGCCATTTTACTTCAGAACAAAGGTCGGAGGTTAGTTTGTTTGTAGTTCCTGTGGCAGTTGTTATAGCTGAAATGTAGTACCTCATTTTATGTAATCCAGTTGAAGCATTTATTGTTTCAATACTGATCCCTTGATTATCAGTTTACTGTATACAAAATTCCATGAAAAGAGTAATGACATCTTTTTCCTCAAATAGTAAAAAAAGATAATACAGATCCATAGAAAAATCATTCAGAAAATTACTAAATTTGCAAAATAAAGAAATCTTTTGCTTTTTTTCATTAAATAACAACAAAAGTTCAATAAAAAAAAATTGCTTTGATTTAACAGATAAGTAGTAAATAAAATGTTCTTCAATAAAGTCAGCATTGTACAGTCTTCTGTTTGGTAATGCAACCTTAACATACAACATCATATGACGTCAGAGTTGAGACACTAAAAATGACATGTGCTGCAACAGTTCTATGTACAGGTTTTACACTGAAAAGATTTTTGGGCTTGCCCTAACCATTGCAACGTCAACACATTAATTTGGACTGTTTTTTATAATACAGTACCTACCCCACCCACACAAGTGAATGCCACAGTGGATACCCCCATCACCATCAAAGTCTCGTGGTCAGCCCCGGTCAGTCCTAACGGTCCTCTAGAGGATCTGAAGTACATGGTCAAGTACTCAACTCAGATCAACAACCAGCACCAGGTGGTCAACCGAACGGTCAGGGTGGAGCCAGACGCTGACCAGAGGTACAGCTACAACCTGACTGGACTCCAGCCGGGACACAGCTACGAGGTCAAGGTAGGGTACTATAACTGTAACATGTCAGGTTATTATCGAAGCTGATGTTACATGCCTGTGATAACTTCTCATTTAATGATTGTTTGTATCTTATAATCTTCAGACTTTTTACTTTACAGGTGTTGTCAGGTAACTTGGAAGGTGTGTTCTCTACAGAGAGTCTACCTGTGAAGGTGAAGACGTATGAGAATCCCGGCCCCATCCTTCTGTTAAATGCCTCCCATGACACCCTCAGGATTTCCTGGACCCCACCCCCAGATAACAGCAGCCACATGCACCTCTTTTACTACGGCAAGGTAGGGTGTTAGAGTCAGTCTAATATTACCAGATAACAGCAGCCACATGCATCTCTTCTACTATGGCAAGGTAGGTTATTAGAGTCAGTCTGTTTTCACCCCAGATAACAGCATCCACATGCATCTCTTACTATGGCAAGGTACAGTTAAACTTCATTATTTAGAACCTGATGGGACCGAGAAAAAACTTCGAGATATCCGAGGATTAGAGATATTGAAGGTAAAATACTTAAAGAAAATGTGGTTGGGACTTCCAGATCACTTCGACATATCCATGGTATTGGAGATATCGGAGTTTGAGATACCGAAGTTCAACTGTAGGTTGTTAGAGTCAGTCTATTTTATTGTAGTACTAGGATTTGTAAATCACAAGACACAAGAAGCGAGATAAGATATCAGATTTCTCTATAATATATATACTGTATACAGGGAAATTTTTACCCCCTGTTTTGTTTTCGCCCCTTTTTCCCTCTTCTTGATTAGGCGAATTTAAAATGGGACAAATTCAAATTACACAGCATAATTTCATAAACAGAACTATGACTTGGCGTATTTAAAATGGGGCAAAATTGTTCGCAAGTCCAAAAGGGCAAAAATAACACGGGGCAAAAATAACCCTGTATACAGTACATATATTTTTTGTGACACCAAAATTGTTTTTGGACCTCAAAACAATAACCCTCGGCGATTCCCAGGTTAAGGTTAAGTTTTTTAAGTTTTCTTTTTAATTACTTCTGTGTCCTATATTGATTAGACATGCATGTAAGATGGTTTTAGTATGTTTCATACCAGACAAAGTTTCAGATGCTGCAATTTCAGCAAATGAATGACCATAATGTTTTTGGAGCAGGTTAACATTTTTGGTGCAGTTTTTGGTGTAGGTTTCATTTACAACTATTTTGAACAAAATGATACATCTAAGGATGACACAGTTGCTACATTTTGACCTACATTTTACTTTGAACAGGTTAAAGTTTTTTGCAGGTTTCATTTCCAAGTAACTATAAGCCCTATGTTGACCAAACTTGCATATTCCATTACCGGCCTTGCTTCGGATTGAATCTGACATACATTTTGGTTAGTGAACAGGTTAAAGTTTTTGGTGCAGGTTTCATTTTCAAGTATCTATAAGTCCTATGTTGACCAAACTTGCATGGATGATACATCTAAGGATATACTGCCGGGCTTGCTTGATGAGAATGACCTACATTTTCCAGTTGAGAGAACAGGTTAATGTTTTTGGTGCAAGTTTCATTTCCAAGTAATTATAAGCCCTATGTCTATCTAACTTGCATGGATGATACATCTAAGGATGCACACTACCAGGCTTGCTTCGGATGCTGAATCTGACCTACATTTTGCAATTGAGTGAACAGGTAAAAGTTTTTGGTGCAGGTTTCATTTCCAAGGAAAATCTTTAATGACCAATCTTGAAGATACATTGATGCATACTACCAATGCTGAATCTGACCTACTTTTACTTGAGTGAAAATGTTAGTTTTTAAAGTTTATTTTAAACTATGAGCCCTATAATGAGCAAACTTGCATGGATGATACATATTGATGCACATTTCTTCGGATGCTGAATTCGACATACATATAATTAAAAGACACACAAAAATTATAAGGCTTATATAACATTTGACAAATGCTGCACAAGAGATGAAAACTCTCAAATTTGCTTCAGATGTGGTACATTTTCATGAAGAAGAACTAGTTTAAATTTTTTATGTAGGTCTATTTCAAAGTATCAGATCAAAAACACACAAATGTATACTTTTCGTTGGTTAATTGTGTGACTTTGCCTTACTTAAAGACAACATTCATTGAGGTGAGCTCTGTAATCTCTGATTACCTATGTTTTTGTTTTTATAAATTAGAAACAGTCAAACCTGCTACCTTGTATCTTGAACTCTGAAAACAAGAGGCCCATGGGCCCATTCACCTGAGCACTATAGGGTAGGAAAAAGTAGAAAATGGCTTTTTACAGTTTAAAAAATCATGGATTTGCTATTTTTTAGAAAAATAAAAGAATTTTCCTATATATATCTTTACGCCATTTTTTTGATTTACCCCCAAGGGTCATGATTTGAACAAATTTGAATCTACACTACTTGAGCATGCTTCCATATAAATATGATGAATTATGGCTTTGTCATTCTTGAGAAGAAAATTTTTAAAGAATTTTCCTATATATTTCTATGTAAAACTTTGGTCGGCCATTTTGCCGATATTCGGCCCTACCCCCGGGGGTATGATTTGAACAAACTTGAATCTACACTACCTGAACATGCTTCCATATAAATATGATGAATTATGGCTTTGTCATTCTTGAGAAGAAGATTTTTAAAGAATTTTCCTATATATTTCTATGTAAAACTTTGGCTGGCCATTTTGGCCCCGCCCTACCCCCAAGGGTCATGATTTTAACAGACTTGAATCTACACTACCTGCAGATGCTTCCATATAAATATGATGAATTATGGCTTTGTCATTCTTGAGAAGAAGATTTTTAAAGAATTTTCCTATATATTTCTATGTAAAACAGCACCCCCGGGGGTCATAATTTGAACACTTGAATCTACTGCCTGACATGCTTCCATAACTGATGGATTATGGCTTTGTCATTCTTGAGAAGAAGAATTTAAAAGAATTTTCCTATATATTTCTATGTAAAACTTTGGTCGGCCATTTTGGCCCTGAACCCCCGGGGGTCATGATTTGAACAAACTTGAATCTAAACTACCTGAGGCAATGTTCCCCATAAGGGCAAAAATCATCTTTCCTGGCACAGTGGATCTTGAGAAGAAGATTTTTAAAATATGCCACCAAATTTTCATTAATTCCCAAGTATATAGGGCGTGGCCCTTTTTGAACAAACTTGAATCCCCTTCACCAAAACTTTTGTTTTTTATATAAATGTGAAAGAAACACGGTCAGAACCGGACGCCTACCTGTGATCAGAGAATCTTGAGCCTTCGGCTCAGGTGAGCTAAAAAGGATTATTAAGATATGCAAGAAATTGAGATGTTAATGTTAGAATACATAAATTAAAAGTGGTTGGGACTATTGTCTCTCTTCTTTCCCGACAGGTTCTGGAGCAGGGCGTGGAGTTGTGGAACCAGTGGGACAATAATGGCTTCCCTAAGAGGACCGAGGTCTCCAAGACCTACATCAAAAACTTCACCAACCTGGAACCCAACACAAAGTACGCCTTCAAAGTGAAGCTGAGTTACCGCGGGTCACGGAACGCCCAATTCTTCTGGCCTACTAATGACCTCAAATTTGTGTTCAGAACCAAAGGTAATATTCATCTCATTATTTAGAACTACATTATTAAATACATGCTTTTATAAACACTTGCTTTGATGTAAGTTTTTATCATTAAAAATAAAGGAGTATTTTTTAAAACAAGATGTTTTTAAGGGAAATATGAAATTAAGAGAGTATATTGTTGAAAAAGGGTTCAGATAAATTAAAGGTGTTTAACACAAATAAAAATGCTTGTATTAACATTGCTTTGATGTGTATTTATTATTACAAAAATGTACTTAAAGGATTAAGGGTGTACTTATATGAAAAAGTTTCAGATATAGGTGGACCTAATAATACGTCACATAATTACAGTTGTAGTTTTAATGATTATTTTTAATCGTGACGGTTGTAGTTTTAATGATTATTTCTAATCATGACAGTTGTAGTTTTAATGACTATTTCTAATCATGACAGTTGTAGTTTTAATGACAATTTCTAATTGTGACAGTTGTACTTTTATCTGTTCTATAGCTTATGTTCCTGGTACTCCATCGATTCCAGTTATAAATGAACTCAGTCCTGGTTACCAGGTGGAATGGCAGGTGCCCCGGGACAATGGAGAGCCTATACTGAACTACACACTGCAATGCTGGTAATGTACCTATACTGAACTACACACTGCAATGCTGGTAATGTACCTATACTGAACTACACACTGCAATGCTGGTAATGAACCTATACTGAACTACACACTGCAATGCTGGTAATGAACCTTAGTATACTGAACTACACACTGCAATGCTGGTAATGAACCTATACTGAACTACACACTGCAATGCTGGTAATGAACCTATACTGAACTACACACTGCAATGCTGGTAATGAACCTATACTGAACTACACACTGCAATGCTGGTAATGAACCTTAGTATACTGAACTACACACTGCAATGCTGGTAATGTGTGAATTAAACTTATACTGAACTACACACTGCAACACTGGTAATGTTTGAATTATATATCTAAGAATACATGAAATTGAACACATGCAATGCTGGTTAATGCCTGTGTAGATCCCTTTTGAAGTAGCCAAAATCAGCTTTTATTCTATTTTCAGTACAAAAAAAAGTATGTAATGTGGAGACCAATTATAATCAAATACATGTGTTAACTTTAAATTTGAGGTAACTCAGAATTACAGTAGTACATGTAATAACACTACTTTATATTACAGTGATGAGGAGGACTGTCTTATTGTGTACGAGGGTAATCAGACCAGATGGTTAGTGGACACCTCCCACCTCCCCCAGAATCGCGACCTCTATTTCAGTGTGGCCGCCACAAACATCCTAGGTCAAGGTCCCTTTAGTGCAAATAGTTCAGCATTTAATTATAGTGGTAAGATTTCAAAATTCATAAATCCTTTAAGATTTATAAGAATCCAGTTAATGTGTTAAAAGTTTTTTTTCAATAAAAATGCAAATTTTGTACAGCTGTACCAAATATTAGTATTATTTAGATGCAGGAAAGTATGCATCATTTGAATAATTTGTTTTAAAAAAAATAGATAGATGCATGTGATTCTTGATAATTGAATTGTTATCCTTAAGGATGCAGAATTTAGAATTCAGATGTAATCTTTTGCATGTCCCAATATTACGAGGGGGCCAGACCCCCTCCCCTCAATTTATTTTGTGAATTAATCTCAAATATATGCTTTAGATGCCTCTGTTTCAAGCATCCCGGTGACTCTGAAGCTGCCTGTCTATTTCAGATGATCGTGTCCCTGTAGACAACATGACGGTACTGGCTGTCATTCTATCCTTTGTGTTCGTTTTCATTCTGGGAGCTTTTGTTATTGTTTACTGTTGTAAGTTCCTCTACGTAATCTCTCAATACCAACTATGACATTGTGTTGAAGTCACAAAAGTACACATACAAGTGAAAAAATTTAAAACATGATGATCAGTGTTGCTATTCAACTCTTCATATTTTTAATTATTGATTTGAAAAAATTATTATCTGTTACCTTTTTCCTATGTACAGTGTTTATTTGTATGTTTTATAAATGAGTTTTTTATAAGAAGGGCAATATTTCACAGTTACTGTATGACTTCCTTCAATGTTATGTAAAATTAAGAGAAGATTATTAGTTATGTCAACAAAACATTCTAACAAATGAATTTCGTGTTTCAGTGATAAGGAGACAGCAGCAGTTAAAACAGAAGCCCGCCCATTTTGTCCCGGTGGCTCGGGGACCTGACATGGAGCTAGCCACGCTCCGAGATTTACCAGCGACCACTGTACTGCAGAATAACACTTTGTACACCATCAAGTTAGTCTGTCTTCAACCTATTGAATATTTTATATGCACTCTCAAATAGACTTCACAGAATGATTCAATTCAACTTTTGAAAGTAATTAGGGACCAAAGAAAAAAGAAAACTATGACTTCTTTTGATTTATGCCTTTATCCTTGACCTTGACAGCATGGTTCCTACGGACAGTGACATTGCGGCCCTCCCACACTTCAGGCGAGACCAGCTGATGCTTACCAAGTTTCTGGGGAGTGGGGCATTTGGGGAAGTGTTTGAGGGCGTGGCTAAAAATATCCTTGATGACAACTCAGGAAAAACCAAAGTAGCTGTTAAAGTGAGTCTGTCATAATAAGTCATGTTCTTAGAATGATGTCTTTACAGATTTGTTTGAAATTTTTAAATCATTTTTTATGGAACAAATATGAAAATGGTTCAAAGAAAAAAATTAATTGCTATAGTAAGATATTATTAACATGTATTTATATTCTAATGAGCCGCTTTGTAAATACTTAAACCTGCTGAGTTTTTAGCTCACCTGAGCTGAAAGCTCAAGTGAGCTTTTCTGATCACATTTTGTCCGGTGTCTAGCTGTCCGACTGTCTGTCTAGCTGTCCGCCTGTCCGTCTGTCTGTAAACTTTTCACATTTTCATCTTCTTCTCAAGAACCACAGGGCCAATTTCAACCAAACTTGCCACAAAGTATGCTTAGGTGTAGGGGATTCAAGTTTGTTCAAATGAAGGGCCACGCCCTCTTCCAAGGGGAGATAATTATGAATTAGTGAGAAAATAATGGAATTTTTAAAAAATCTTCTTCTCAAGAACCACTGGGCCAGGAAAGATGAAACTCATGTGGAATCATCCTCAGGTAGTGTAGATTCAACAAATCATGACCCCCGGGGGTAGGGCTGGGCCACAATGGCCGACCAAAATTTTACATAGAAATATATGGGAAAATTCTTTAAAAATCTTCTTCTCAAGAAACACAAAGCCATGGTTGGTCATATTTATATGGAAGCATCCTCAGGTAGTGTAGATTCAAGTTTGTTCAAATCATGACCCCCGGGGGTAGGGCGGGGCCACAATGGCTTACCAAAGTTTTACATAGAAATATATGGGAAAATTCTTTAAAAATCTTCTTCTCAAGAATAACAAAGCCATGATTGGTCATATTAATATGGAAGCATCCTCAGGTAGTGTGGATTCAAGTTTGTTCAAATCATGACCCCCAGGGGTAGGGCGGGGCCACAATGGCCGACCCAAGTTTTACATAGAAATATATGGGAAAAATTCTTTAAAAATCTTCTTCTCAAGAATAACAAAGCCATGATTGGTCATATTTATATGGAAGCATCCTCAGGTAGTGTGGATTCAAGTTTGTTCAAATCATCACCCCCGGGGGGTTGTGAGGGGCCACAATGGCCGACCCAAGTTTTACATAGAAATATATGGGAAAATTCTTTTAAAATCTTCTTCTCAAGAATAACAAAGCCATGATTGGTCAATATTTATATGGAATTATCCTCAGGTAGTGTAGATTCAAGTTTGTGCAAATCATACCCTCTCCTCTTTAAGGAATGGTTGGGATTACTTTTGGGTTTAAACTTTTCAGTAATAAACTAATTTCTGCTTTTATGCTAGCCACAGTGTTCAGGTGAGCGATGTGGCCCATGGGCCTCTTGTTAGCTCACCTGAGCCGAAGGCTCAAGTGAGCTTTTCTGATCAAAATTTGTCCGTTGTCTGTCGTCGTTGTCGTTGTTGTCGTCGTTGTTGTCGTCGTAAACTTTTCACATTTTCATCTTCTTCTCAAGAACCACTGGGCCAATTTCAACCAAACATGGCACAAAGTATCCTTGGGTGAAGGGGATTCAAGTTTGTTTAAATGAAGGGCCACGCCCTTTTCCAAGGGGAGATAATTATGAATTAGTGAAAAAATTAATGGCATTTTAAAAAAATCTTCTTCTCAAGAACCACCTGGCCAAGATAGATGAAACTCATGTGGAATCATCCTCAGGTAGTGTAAATTTAAATTTGTTCAAATCATGACCCCCGGGGGTAGGGTGGGGCCAAAATGGCCGATCAAAGTTTTACATAGGAATATATTGGGAAAATCTTTAAAAATCTTCTTCTCAAGAACCACTGGGCCAGGAAAGATGAAACTCATGTGGAATCATCCTCAGGTAGTGTAGATTCAAGTTTGTTCAAATCATGACCACCAGGGGTAGGAAGGGGCCAAAATGGCAGATCAAAGTTTTACATAGGAATATATTGGGAAATCTTTAAAAACTCTTCTTCTCAAGAACGACTGGGCCAGGAAAAATGAAACTAATGTGGAATCATCTCAGGTAGTGTAGTTTCAAGTTTGTTCAAATCATGACCCCGGGGGTAGGGTGGGGCCAAAATGACCGATCAAAGTTTTTCATATGAATATATAGGGAAATCTTTTAAAATCTCTTTTTCAAGTACTTCAAAGCCATGGATAGTTATATTTATATGAAATCATCCTCAGGTAGTGTAGATTCAAGTTTGTTCAAATCATGACCCCCAGGGGGCAGTTAGCCCCCCCCCTCCAAACTCAGTAAACTTTCATTTCTGATCTGATATTTGCTTTTTCCTAGCCGGTGTGCTCAGGTGAGCGCTGTGGCCCCTGGGCCTCTTGTTAGCTCTCCTCCATTCTGCTATGCTATTCTACACTTCCAGACCCTGTGTAAGAGCGCCTCTGACTATATGCTATTCTGCTCCTCTATTATGCTATTCTACACTTCCAGACCCTTCGTAAGAGCGCCTCTGACTATATGCTATTCTGCTCCTCTATTCTGCTATCCTACACTTCCAGACCCTTCGTAAGAGTGCCTCTGACTATATGCTATTCTGCTCCTCTATTATGCTATTCTACACTTCCAGACCCAAAGTAAGAGCGCCTCTGACTAATGCTATTCTGCTCCTCTATTCTGCTATCCTACACTTCCAGACCCTTCGTAAGAGCGCCTCTGACTATATGCTATTCTGCTCCTCTATTATGCTATCCTTCACTTACAGACCCTGTGTAAGAGTGCCTCTGACTATATGCTATTCTGCTCCTCTATTATGCTATTCTACACTTCCAGACCCTTCGTAAGAGCGCCTCTGACTATATGCTATTCTGCTCCTCTATTCTGCTATCCTACACTTACAGACCCTGCGTAAGAGTGCCTCTGACTATATGCTATTCTGCTCCTCTATTATGACTACACTTACAGACCCTTCGAAAAACCACTATATGCTATTCTGCTCCTCTATTCTGCTATCCTTCACTTCCAGACCCTTCGTAAGAGCGCCTCTGACTATATGCTATTCTGCTCCTCTATTATGCTATCCTTCACTTACAGACCCTGTGTAAGAGTGCCTCTGACTATATGCTACTATTATGCTATTTTTAAAGCGCCTCTCTATATTTTCTGCTCCTCTATTCTGCTATCCTACACTTACAGACCCTGCGTAAGAGTGCCTCTGACTATATGCTATTCTGCTCCTCTATTATGCTATTCTACACTTACAGACCCTTCGTAAGAGTGCCTCTGACTATATGCTATTCTGCTCCTCTATTCTGCTATCCTTCACTTACAGACCCTGTGTAAGAGTGCCTCTGACTATATGCTATTCTGCTCCTCTATTATGCTATCCTTCACTTACAGACCCTGTGTAAGAGTGCCTCTGACTATATGCTATTCTGCTCCTCTATTATGCTATCCTTCACTTACAGACCCTGTGTAAGAGTGCCTCTGACTATATGCTATTCTGCTCCTCTATTCTGCTATCCTTCACTTACAGACCCTGCGTAAGAGTGCCTCTGACTATATGCTATTCTGCTCCTCTATTCTGCTATCCTTCACTTACAGACCCTGTGTAAGAGTGCCTCTGACTATATGCTATTCTGCTCCTCTCTTCTGCTATCCTTCACTTACAGACCCTGTGTAAGAGTGCCTCTGACTATATGCTATTCTGCTCCTCTATTCTGCTATCCTTCACTTACAGACCCTGTGTAAGAGTGCCTCTGACTATATGCTATTCTGCTCCTCTATTCTGCTATCCTTCACTTACAGACCCTGTGTAAGAGTGCCTCTGACTATATGCTATTCTGCTCCTCTATTATGCTATCCTTCACTTACAGACCCTGCGTAAGAGCGCCTCTGACTATATGCTATTCTGCTATTCTATTCTGCTATCCTTCACTTACAGACCCTGCGTAAGAGCGCCTCTGACTATATGCTATTCTGCTATTCTATTCTGCTATCCTACACTTACAGACCCTGCGTAAGAGTGCCTCTGACTATATGCTATTCTGCTATTCTATCCTGCTATTCTACACTTACAGACCCTGCGTAAGAGCGCCTCTGACTATATGCTATTCTGCTCCTCTATTCTGCTATCCTTCACTTACAGACCCTGCGTAAGAGTGCCTCTGACTATATGCTATTCTGCTATTCTATCCTGCTATTCTACACTTACAGACCCTGCGTAAGAGCGCCTCTGACTATATGCTATTCTGCTCCTCTATTCTGCTATCCTTCACTTACAGACCCTGTGTAAGAGTGCCTCTGACTATATGCTATTCTGCTCCTCTATTATGCTATCCTTCACTTACAGACCCTGTGTAAGAGTGCCTCTGACTATATGCTATTCTGCTCCTCTATTATGCTATCCTTCACTTACAGACCCTGTGTAAGAGTGCCTCTGACTATATGCTATTCTGCTCCTCTATTCTGCTATCCTTCACTTACAGACCCTGCGTAAGAGCGCCTCTGACTATATGCTATTCTGCTCCTCTATTCTGCTATCCTTCACTTACAGACCCTTCGTAAGAGTGCCTCTGACTATATGCTATTCTGCTATTCTATTATGCTATCCTTCACTTACAGACCCTGCGTAAGAGTGCCTGTGACTATATGCTATTCTTCTATTCTATTCTGCTATCCTACACTTACAGACCCTGCGTAAGAGTGCCTGTGACTATATGCTATTCTGCTACTCTATTCTGCTATCCTACACTTACAGACCCTGCGTAAGAGTGCCTCTGACTATATGCTATTCTGCTACTCTATTATGCTATCCTACACTTACAGACCCTGCGTAAGAGTGCCTCTGACTATATGCTATTCTGCTCCTCTATTATGCTATCCTTCACTTACAGACCCTGTGTAAGAGTGCCTCTGACTATATGCTATTCTGCTCCTCTATTATGCTATCCTTCACTTACAGACCCTGCGTAAGAGCGCCTCTGACTATATGCTATTCTGCTATTCTATTCTGCTAACCTACACTTCCAGACCCTTCGTAAGAGTGCCTCTGACTATATGCTATTCTGCTCCTCTATTCTGCTATCCTACACTTACAGACCCTGCGTAAGAGTGCCTCTGACTATATGCTATTCTGCTCCTCTATTATGCTATCCTTCACTTACAGACCCTGCGTAAGAGCGCCTCTGACTATATGCTATTCTGCTACTCTATTCTGCTATCCTACACTTACAGACCCTGCGTAAGAGTGCCTCTGACTATATGCTATTCTGCTACTCTATTATGCTATCCTACACTTACAGACCCTGTGTAAGAGTGCCTCTGACTATATGCTATTCTGCTCCTCTATTATGCTATCCTTCACTTACAGACCCTGCGTAAGAGCGCCTCTGACTATATGCTATTCTGCTCCTCTATTATGCTATCCTTCACTTACAGACCCTTCGTAAGAGTGCCTCTGACTATATGCTATTCTGCTCCTCTATTATGCTATCCTTCACTTACAGATCCTGCGTAAGAGTGCCTCTGACTATATGCTATTCTGCTCCTCTATTCTGCTATCCTTCACTTACAGACCCTGCGTAAGAGTGCCTCTGACTATATGCTATTCTTCTATTCTATTCTGCTATCCTACACTTACAGACCCTGCGTAAGAGTGCCTCTGACTATATGCTATTCTGCTATTCTATTCTGCTATCCTTCACTTACAGACCCTGCGTAAGAGTGCCTCTGACTATATGCTATTCTGCTACTCTATTCTGCTATCCTACACTTACAGACCCTGCGTAAGAGTGCCTCTGACTATATGCTATTCTGCTACTCTATTATGCTATCCTACACTTACAGACCCTGCGTAAGAGTGCCTCTGACCAGGAGAAGGAGGAGTTCCTGAAGGAAGCCCTCCTGATGTCCAACTTCAAACATGACCACATCCTGGGTCTGCTGGGCGTCTGTCTGGACAACGACCCACAATTCATCATCCTAGAACTGATGGAGGGGGGCGATCTCCTGTCATTCCTCAGAGCTAATCGCCCTTCAGCGGTAAGTATCATTAATCATGTTAAATGGTAGTAAGTACAGAGAGGTCATATGCATCTTAGAGGCCTTCAGCAGTAAGAACTATAAGATCATTCCTTAGATCTTATTGGTCCTCAGTAGTAATTAAGTACAAAAAGGTCATGTTAAAGTGCTTCAGCAGTAGTTCAATTTTTTTCAGGCCAAAAAGGGGGGATTTTACTTAACCAAGGGAGGGGGAAATATTTTACTTTGAAGGAGAAGGTTTTTTAATATTTCAAAATACATGTACAATATATTTTTGCTCAAGCTTTAGGCATCTTTTATGCAAGTTTCTTCATATCTTATTGGTAAAAATATGCATCTTTTTTGAGACACAGAAGTCCAAAATATCTGGTGAAGAAATCTCTGGTCATATGGTTGTTCCTTTTTTTTCAGATGAATTCCATGTACCTGAGTCTGGCGGACCTGATGAAGATTTGTGTCCACGTGGCCAGGGGCTGTACATACCTGGAGGAAATGCATTTTGTACATAGGTAACAAATTACACAGGTAGAACATAGGTAACAAATTACACAGGTAGAGCATAGGTAACAAATTATAAAAGTAGAACATAGGTAACAAATTACACAGGTAGAACATAGGTAACAAATTACACAGGTAGAGCATAGGTAAAAAATTATAAAAGTAGAACATAGGTAACAAATTTTACAGGTAGAACATAGGTAACAAATTACAAAGGTAGAACATAGGTAACAAATTACAAAGGTAGAACATAGGTAACAAATTACAAAGGTAGAACATAGGTAACAAATTATAAAGGTAGAACATAAGTAACTAATTACAAAGGTAGAGCATAGGTAACAAATAACTCAGGTTGAACATAGGTAACAAATTACACAAGTAGAACATAGGTAACAAATTATAAAAGTAGAACATAGGTAACAAATTACACAGGTAGAACATAGGTAACAAATTACACAGGTAGAACATAGGTAACAAATTACACAGGTAGAGCATAGGTAAAAAATTATAAAAGTAGAACATAGATAAAAAATTATAAAAGTAGAACATAGGTAACAAATAACACAGGTAGAACATAGGTAACAAATTATAAAAGTAGAACATAGGTAACAAATTACACAGGTAGAGCATATGTAACAAATTACACAGGTAGAGCATAGGTAAAAAATTATAAAAGTAGAACATAGGTAACAAATTACACAGGTAGAACATAGGTAACAAATTACAAAGGTAGAGCATAGGTAAAAAATTATAAAAGTAGAACATAGGTAACAAATTACACAGGTAGAGCATAGGTAACAAATTACACAGGTAGAGCATATGTAACAAATTACAAAGGTAGAGCATAGGTAAAAAATTATAAAAGTAGAACATAGGTAACAAATAACACAGGTAGAACATAGGTAACAAATTACAAAGGTAGAACATAGGTAACAAATTACAAAGGTAGAACATAGGTAACAAATTATAAAGGTAGAACATAAGTAACTAATTACAAAGGTAGAACATAGGTAACAAATAACTCAGGTTGAACATAGGTAACAAATTACACAGGTAGAACATAGGTAACAAATTACACAGGTAGAACATAGGTAACAAATTACACAGGTAGAACATAGGTAACAAATTATAAAGGTAGAACATAGGTAACAAATTACAAAGGTAGAACATAGGTAACAAATTACACAGGTAGAACATAGGTAACAAATTACACAGGTAGAGCATAGGTAACAAATTATAAAAGTAGAACATAGGTAACAAATTATAAAAGTAGAACATAAGTAACTAATTACAAAGGTAGAGCATAGGTAAAAAATTATAAAAGTAGAACATAGGTAACAAATTACACAGGTAGAACATAAAGGTAACAAATTACTAAGGTAGATCATGCCTATAAACAGATAGACATATATGCAAATTAAAGAGAGTGCATTTGTGCCACAAAAGAAACAAGGAAATGCATTGAAAGCAGTCAAGTGGTCTGGTGCCCATGAAAAGACAAGTTGCTGATAACACTCCATTATAGATGATTAGATGCATGGGTTATATTTCTTGACAGTGAATAAAATTGGAAGAGTTTTGAATATCTATTTTAAAATTTTATCTTCATTCTGGGTAAAGTAGATTAATCTATTAAGTATTAATTAATTACCGTATAAGCAGAATTTTTAGCGAGGATTTAATTTTTGCATTATTAGCGAGGGTACCGAGATCACTAAAATTGAATACCGCTAAAAATTAATTGTATTTTATTTGTAAAAGCTTCTTAAGTGAACATTTTAAAATCGCTAAAATTACATCTCGCTAAAAATAAAATACCAGTTTTTAAGGACAAATCGCTAAATTTGCGTCTCGCTAAAATTTCCACTTATACGGTATTCAAAGAAAGTTTATTTTCATATGTGTTTGAATGTGCTTTCATACAGTCAGTGTACACATATGTGTTTTTCAGAGATTTAGCAGCAAGAAATTGCCTTGTGTCTTCAAAAGATCCCAGAAATATGGTTGTGAAAATCGGGGACTTTGGCCTTGCCCGAGATATTTATAAGAATGATTATTACAGAAAGGAAGGGGAGGGGCTACTTCCTGTCCGATGGATGTCTCCCGAATCTTTAGTGGATGGAGTTTTTACTACACAATCAGATATATGGTGAGATTGGCTAACAACTCATGATGTTGAAAGCTTAATGTGTGTTTATATTTATACATTAATATACGGTGTAATTTATTAAGCAGTCAGGGGTGTGACTGAAATCCATCATTTTTAAAAATGATGGATAATGGTCATTTCTTCTAAGTATATAATGTACACAATTTTCTGATTTTTGTAACTATGACGTCTTTTCATCATATTTCCATTCTCAAGTCAATTTTCCCATCCCATTTACTACAGTAATTAGATATAGTACACTATCCTGCCATAGACCCTTGTGTAGAGAAACATCTTGACAAGTAATTGAAACCAAAATAATTTAGTGCGCCCCATAAAACTAATGAGATAATTAAGTGCGCCCAGACCTAACAATTTGATAAAAAATGATGAAAAACAGTCATTTTTAATATCAGAGATAACTCTATTTCTAAAATAAATTTCAAAATAGAAATGACTGTTTTTCATCATTTTACTAAAAAAAGATGAATTTCCATCATTATTAAAAATCAATTTAATGACTGAAAATCATCATTTTTAAAAATGATGGATTTCAATCACACCCCTGACTGTTAAGTAGAGTAAATAGAGAGGTTAAGCAGATGACAGTGTACATCTACATGTAGCTAGGGAAATCCCCTATCATAATATAATTTATGTCATCAATTTTGCATACTGCATACTGTATACAGGGTTATTTTCGCCCCGTCTTATTTTCGCCCTTTCACACTTACAAACAATTTTGCCCCATTTTAAAGTCACCCAGTCATAGTTTTGTTTATGAAATTATACTGTATTCTTTGAATTTGCCCCGTTTTAAATTCGCCCAAATGAGGGAAGGGCGAAAGGGGCGAAAATAAAACGAGGGCGAAAATTTCCCTGTATACAGTAATTCTATGATAATAAAGTTGTACACAGCGTGTAGAATCAGAAGTACACAGAGGTGAAAACTTGTAGCCTTTTTTTCAGATTATAGGATATATATTTTTCAGGGCGTTTGGGGTGTTGAGTTGGGAGGTGTTGACCTTTGGACAGCAGCCGTACCAGGCACGGACCAACATCGAAGTTTTACACTTTGTAAGGTCAGGAGGTCAACTGGACCAGCCAGAAAATTGTCCACAGGACATGTAAGTGTGTCAATGATGAATATGAGAGAAGGTGACAGTGAAACAAAACTTGTCAGTATTCTCAGGGAAATACATGTAGCTGGCCTTCTAGATGTTGAGTAAATTGGATGATGAAAGTACAATGTATGATATTTTTGACCTGCACTTAAAATACGTATTTTTGAAAATGAAAACATTGCATAAGAAAATTGCACCACTAACCCTTTCCAGTTTAAAAATTGCATTCCTGATTGTCTTTCAAATGCCAAATGTAGATTTGGAAGGTTAATGATTCATTTGAATATGTGTCTGTAGGTTTGATTATTTTGGAAGTTTTACTGTACATTTATATACTGTAGATTTGGAAGGTTAATGATTCATTTGAATATGTGTCTGTAGGTTTGATTATTTTGGAAGTTTTACTGTACATTTATATACTGTAGATTTGGAAGGTTAATGATTCATTTGAATATGTGTCTGTAGGTTTGATTATTTTTGAAGTTTAACTGTACATTTATATACTGTAGATTTGGAAGGTTAATGATTCATTTGAATGTGTGTCTGTAGGTTTATCATTTTGGAAGTTTAACTGTACATTTATATACTGTAGATTTGGAAGGTTAATGATTCATTTGAATGTGTGTCTGTAGGTTTATTATTTTGGAAGTTTAACTGTACATTTATATACTGTAGATTTAACTGTACATTTATATACTGTAGATTTGACTGTACATTTATATACTGTAGATTTGACTGTACATTTATATACTGTAGATTTGACTGTACATTTATATACTGTAGATTTGACTGTACATTTATATACTGTAGATTTGACTGTACATTTATATACTGTAGATTTGACTGTACATTTATATACTGTAGATGTAACTGTACATTTATATACTGTAGATTTAACTGTACATTTATATACTGTAGATTTAACTGTACATTTATATACTGTAGATTTGACTGTACATTTATATACTGTAGATGTAACTGTACATTTATATACTGTAGATTTGACTGTACATTTATATACTGTAGATTTAACTGTACATTTATATACTGTAGATTTGACTGTACATTTATATACTGTAGATGTAACTGTACATTTATATACTGTAGATTTAACTGTACATTTATATACTGTAGATGTAACTGTACATTTATATACTGTAGATTTGACTGTACATTTATATACTGTAGATTTGACTGTACATTTATATACTGTAGATGTAACTGTACATTTATATACTGTAGATTTAACTGTACATTTATATACTGTAGATTTAACTGTACATTTATATACTGTAGATTTGACTGTACATTTATATACTGTAGATGTAACTGTACATTTATATACTGTAGATTTGACTGTACATTTATATACTGTAGATTTAACTGTACATTTATATACTGTAGATTTGACTGTACATTTATATACTGTAGATGTAACTGTACATTTATATACTGTAGATTTAACTGTACATTTATATACTGTAGATGTAACTGTACATTTATATACTGTAGATTTGACTGTACATTTATATACTGTAGATGTAACTGTACATTTATATACTGTAGATTTAACTGTACATTTATATACTGTAGATGTAACTGTACATTTATATACTGTAGATTTGACTGTACATTTATATACTGTAGATGTAACTGTACATTTATATACTGTAGATGTAACTGTACATTTATATACTGTAGATTTGACTGTACATTTATATACTGTAGATTTAACTGTACATTTATATACTGTAGATTTAACTGTACATTTATATACTGTAGATGTAACTGTACATTTATATACTGTAGATTTGACTGTACATTTATATACTGTAGATGTAACTGTACATTTATATACTGTAGATGTAACTGTACATTTATATACTGTAGATGTAACTGTACATTTATATACTGTAGATTTGACTGTACATTTATATACTGTAGATTTGACTGTACATTTATATACTGTAGATGTAACTGTACATTTATATACTGTAGATGTAACTGTACATTTATATACTGTAGATTTGACTGTACATTTATATACTGTAGATTTGACTGTACATTAATATACTGTAGATTTGACTGTACATTAATATACTGTAGATTTGACTGTACATTTATATACTGTAGATGTAACTGTACATTTATATACTGTAGATTTGACTGTACATTTATATACTGTAGATTTGACTGTACATTTATATACTGTAGATTTATATACTGTACATTTATATACTGTAGATTTGACTGTACATTTATATACTGTAGATGTAACTGTACATTTATATACTGTAGATTTAACTGTACATTTATATACTGTAGATTTGACTGTACATTTATATACTTTAGATTTAACTGTACATTTATATACTGTAGATTTAACTGTACATTTATATACTGTAGATTTAACTGTACATTTATATACTGTAGATTCAACTGTACATTTATATACTGTAGATTTAACTGTACATTTATATACTGTAGATTTGACTGTACATTTATATACTGTAGATTTGAGTTAATGAAGAAGAGCTGGAGCACAGCTCCAGATGAGAGGCCGTCGTTCTCCACGATTCTGAAGCAGCTGGAGGAATTCCATGAAAACTGTGCCGTCCTGCTGACCGACTACATCGTCCCCGTTAGGTCAAGGTCACCCAATCCTGACGGTAAGTGTTAATAGGTCAGCATACTTATTTTAAGAGTAAACATAAAGTAAGAGAAAGGATTTTTTAAAAAATAAAACAATTATAACTTTTATCCTCATTTGAACACAATTATACACCACTGATGTATAAATTTTGTGTTGTTTTTTAATTTCTTGTTAAAATAATTGATTGCATGACAGAAAAATTGTACTGTTATGGATATTATAAAATGCAAGTGAACATTAATTTTGTATAAATATATATTAAGCATGACTACATTTGTTGAGTTGGCTTATTTACTTGAAACAATTAGATAAGCACCCCGTGTGGCATGTAATGTGAGTTGTATATGTGTATGTTGCAATGTTTTTTGTGATGTACAACTTGCTGTGCATACTGTCTGCTTTCTGTGTTTTTGTGTACCGTGGCATGTCTGTTGTAGTTGTTAGATGTCGTGATTCCTACCTGTACGGCCATTTTGCTCCTCCCACCCTCCGCTTTGCTCCTCCCACCCTCCGCTTCTGTGGCAATAGTAGTCCCGACGAAGGCTTCTTAGGCGAGCAGATAGCTGCTTATCTCCATAACAAACAGATACAGGAGCAGCGCGACGCTCAGCGTTACTCTCGCATGGATGTGGTGCATGAATACGTAGATGTGAATGTTGTAGAACTGGATGGCTCCTATTTTACTTATAATCCTGTGTTTAACATTGAGAAGGCACACCCAGAAACACAAATCACAACAGTTGGCGTAGTCGAGGGGAAGTCCATCCGTCCTCTGTTAACAAGGTCACGCGGGATGAAAGGTATTTTGTTGGTCGTGAGTGGTTGCCCCTGGTTATTTTATTTTTTTTATTTGTTTTCTTTTGATTTTTGTGAATATTGTGAGTAAATTTGAAATGTTGTTCAACTAAAAGTCATTTTTTCATACTCCTCTATTAAGCGCTTTTTTTTCATCCCTCATTTTTCCCACAATCACCTGTTTAGATTTATGTTAAAGTTTTCATTCTTCATTGAACTTCATTTTTCATGTTTGTTTCGTATTGGTTTACAGTATTGATTTTGATTTATGAATTATATCCTTTTTTTAACCAGAAGTGGAAATTGAGAAGGGGGAGGGAGATTAGCCTCATAAAATTACATGTATTGTCTCAGAATTCTAATTAAAAAGCAGTTGACTGAAATGTCTGATGTTGGAGACCGTTTTTGCATTATTTCATCAACTAATTTCAGAGCTAAGAGGCAGGGAGATGGTACATTCATCTGTAATAATACTACAATCACTCACGCACGGAGCTTTCTCTGTTAGCGATTTGACAATCAATGCATGGCCACAGTTTGCGTTGTGTGCATTTTTGATCCAGTTTTTGCATGAATTTATTATTAATTCTAGATTACCAAAAATTTTAACCATAAATTTAGAAAAAGATCATCGAGTTAAGTACTAAATGTTTTAAATGCTGAGTGCTTTGACTGTTACTTATTCAGTGTAGCTTTGATATTTTGGAATGAAAATTCTATAAGTGAGGTCATTTCAACAGGGTCAAGACTTGGAATAAAGAGAAATGATAAAATATATTAATTTATCATTGAAAACTATGAAACATTTGATGATTGAAGACATTAAGTATGCTGAAGATTCCCAATTATAAACAAACAATTATCACATAGCTTAATTTGGGAGAGGCAACAAGCAAATTCAAAGAAAGGGATAACAATATATATGCTATATTGTGGCAAATACGAATGCACCAGCACATATAATTTAAAATTAATCACCAAAGTTATGTGTTTTTTTTTTAAATTAGGTCACACATGAAGGTCAAGGTCAGGGGTCAAAAATCATTGAATGCTCAGAAACGTCCTCTTACAGATAATGCACATGAAAAGTATGAAAACCCTATTTCTTCTCAAAAATTATAAGGAAAAATAATGTTTTTGAAAAGTAGGTCAAACTTCAAGGTCAAAGTCACAAGGTAAAAAATCATAGTAAATTTAGAAAGGCCTTGTTGTAGGTATTTTACTTGAGTAATGTGAAAGCCCTATATTTTTTCTCTCAAAAGTAAAAATTAGGACCAATTTAAGGTAATGTAAATTTTTTTTGAAAAGTAGATAAAACTTTAAGGTCAAGGTCACAGGGTAAAAAATTCAAAGTATTTTGGATAGGTCTTGTCATAGGTACTGTACATGTGAAATGAAAGCCATAATATATCTTCTCATTCAAAAGTTATGACCAAGGTTAAAGTGTTTGTGACAGACAGACTGACAGACAAATGAGATTTAATGGTCATATATAGAGGAACGTACAGTTATTTATTGGTCATTTTTTGCCAGTGTTTTCTTGTTCATCTTTCCACGTTTACAGCTGTTACTTTGTGTCGTGTCTAATCTATGTTCCTTGTGCACGACTCATTCCTCACTTTCTTAGACTGCATGGTTTCTCATTTCTTTTCTTGGTACACCGCATTGTTAATGACATAGTTGTACAAAATCTGCTATAAAGTATTATTAACATGTACTTTAAAATACAGGAGACCAAAACTACATCATAAATCATAACTTTTTATAATGCATGATTTTTATATTTAATGATTTGAAAGCAAATATGTTAAGCAACAGAGTAGTAACTTTTAAGATTTACATAACTTTGTATTGGAGTGTTTTTCCCGTTGAAATGGTTTGAATATTTTTACTTACATTTTTACACGTACTGTATGTTTCCTTGACAAATATTTTTCAGTGCCTGGTTGCTTCCCCGAGACTCGAGCAAAGCGGACAAAACGGCCGAATCTGAAGATCTCATTACCTTCACCTGAGCTTTTTGGGGTAAGTAAAATAAGTTTTGTCCAGAATTTCAGATTCATAGATTTACAAGATGCTTGAAGAGAAGTTCACAAACTAGAAAAAAGCTGCAAAATATATAGTTGAGAGTAGCACAGGATTAAATTACACTCCGCCATTCATTTAACTGAAAATTACTGAAAGGTGATTGTCAGAGCTGCGGCTGCCTTTCAGTAACCTTTCAGTTACCTTTCAGTAACCTTTCAAGCACCATTACACTTAACTGAATGGTGAAGGTTCATCCTTTGAAGCATACAACTTTTTCTGATTACAGGAGACAAAGGGATTGTATCGTAAGATTCACAGGGCGACTTCATTTGACTCTCCAGAACCGCGGGAAACGGAGGTAGACGAGGCTATGCTGGACTATCTTAACCCCAAACTCGACGGGGGGCCCTCGTATCTCCAGATCATTAGCGACCCTAGTGACCCCCCTCCACCCACTGTCCATTCCAAGTCACGCCTATCATCTCATAACAGTCATCACACTTCACTGAACAGTCGCCATAACTCACAGAGCAGCCAATCAAACAGCAGGAAACAACGCACCGAATCTCAGAGCAGTCGCCACAGTTCTGCGTCCACAGATATTTATTCCAGTCCAGTCGGGTCGAACCTTAACCTTGACCTACCGTCCACAAACATTGGTAAAAACTGTGAGTATGAACAAATCCATTCCGTAGAATCAATAAGTGGAAGATACGCACCTTATATGGCCGCTCCTCCCAGCATTCCAGAGGACGATGATGACGCCTTCCCAGAGGGGTACGATTACGTGGATTATTCACATCCCAAAGTTCCCAGAAATGCAGCGTATTCCGTGATTCGTGGAACTCTTCAGTGTTTAAGGAATGGTTACTCCAAGCAAGGTTACAATGCAATGGACATCAACTCAAACAACCATTTAAACATTCTGAACAATAATCTTCCCAGCATGCACCAGGAGGTGGACAATGGAGGGACGTCACTAGGACAAGCTTATCCGGTGGATAACGCAATGTTTGACTTGAATGACCTTGTACAGGCTAGTTTTGTATGACCTTTGTATGACCTTGTACAAGTCTGTTTTATATGAATGTTTTTATCTGTTCTTATTGATATTAAATATTGTACCAATATTCATTGCTGACTGAAGGGCAAATGTACATAATCTTTATAAATGTTTGAGACTAATTTGAGACATATTCCTGGAGATATGGAATTGTTATTATTTTGTTGTTTTGTACTGATATAACTGCCACAATGAATGCTGCATAATATACGTGGATAGTGTTGCATCATATTAAGAAATATTTTACAATGTATTACTACAATTCTGTGAAAATGTCAAATAGAAAAATCATGCTTCAACACAGTAAAAGTATTTTCTGCTTTCTAAAAGCTATTTCTCTTTCATAAACATAGCCAAAACAAATCTTTTAAAGGAAAAAAACATCTTAAATAACAGTTTTAGATGTAAAGAGAGTAAATGTATACTGCATATTTCATACTGATATTGTGAAGGGTCTTAACACCTCAGATTAACCAGATAGAGATATATTGTACAGAAATATATTTTTTTAAAAAAAAAGGACTGTACTCAGTAAAGGCCAATATATGCCCCCATCCCACGGATCAAACTTTGAAGGCGAAATCAGAAATGTTTCAGAAGGACATACATGTATACATGTACATGTACTATATAAACACAAATTTCAAAGCATTGAATATTTTCATAAACCATGACATTGCAAGTTAATATGACATCTTAAAAATGAGAAAAATTCAACATTCAATTAGGTTGATATTTTATGTCATTTATAATTAGCAAATATCGAGCATAAGACTTCTCGGATGCACATCTTTTGATATTCATGTATATTTGTGTGAAGAATGATAAAATCAATGAAATATATGAAAAAAAAGTACCTGAGTGGGTGTGCATTCAAGTCAAAATTAAAAAAAAGTTTGTACAATTTGTCCTCTTCTTTGTATATTTTGTTCTCTTTTTATAAATTAAATGGAAATTTCAAGTTTCTGATGTCACACAGATAAAAATGTTGATTTTTTTTCCCCTATTTCTGATAATTTTTTTTTATTATGGATATTTTGAAAACATTGTCTAAAACAGGGAATATTTTTAGAGGTTTTTGAGCTTTTACTTCTATTTGGGCAAGGATGTGCCTCTATTGCAAATACATGCAGTTCTCTTATAAAATGATAAATATGAAATAATTCTGTGTGTTTTGAACACTTAAAAAGTTTGATATCTTATGAAGCATACCAAAATGAAACGAGTTAAAAATATTTCTGTGTGATTGTAATGAGATTGTCATTGCATGGAATTATATTGTTATTATTTGTTATGTCAAATAAAAGAAATAAATTTGTCTTTCTTAAATTCTCCTCTAAATAGCAAACAGTTTACTAAAATATACTCATATCTAAAGAGCAGGAGCCACTTAGGGCACTTTTTGGCCCTGTGAACATCTGAAAAATTCGAACTGTTCATATTTGGTTGAAAATGCAGTATTTATAACTTGGGACACTTGGTGACCATGTATCCATTGAACAATTTAAGACATCATTTTCTCTTTTATTAATTAATAAATGTATAATGACGTCATGAAATGTGTTGCTTTAACCTGGTCCTGTATGTAATTTCCTTTAAAAATTTCCAAAATTTGAAGTATTTTTTCAATATTACATATAGAGCACACCCTCTGGTCCAAAATATGTAATTACATCATGAAGGATCTATCAAAGGTTATTTGTATGTGAAAATATGTCCTAGCTATCTTTTCTCTTTCAGAAGTTATGACCAATTTAAAGTAATGTTAAATTTTTTGAAAAGTAGGTCAAACTTCAAAGTCAAGGTCGCAAAATTAAAAATCATAGTATATTTGGAAAGGCTTGGTCATCGATATTGTATATAGAACCCATATCTCTGCTCATTTTAAAGTTATGACCAAGGTCAAAGTTTTTGTGACAGATGAACAAAATTTAATGTCCCCTCAGTTTCGTGAAAAGGGGGGGGGGAGAGACAGACAACCTGATATATATATATATATATATACTCTAAAAACAGAAAATTTTATTGGGGATTAAATTTCGTTTATTTCGTTGCTTACAATTATCAACGAAATTTAATCTCACACTAATTTATTGAATAGTGTTACTTTTGAAATGACAAAATTTAATGCCCACAAAACTGTTTAAGATAACAAATTAGCAAAATTTGATCCCCATAAAAATTTGTGTTTCTACAGTATATGAAAGTCCAGTTAATAGGCAGTAATAACAAAAAGACATAAACAGTTAATTTTTAATTCCTGGTAAACGGTACAGAAGTCTGGAATTCATGTCCTTAAACTGAGTTTGTCTCTTGATATGCACTAAAAATATAATCAACAGACCCCATAAAATGCGGGAATAACTAAACAATGCAGGAGGTACCATCTCTATGAATTCAGTAAAACATTCTTGCAGTGAAGTACCATGATACGACAATTTTGACTCTTTATAAGTGAACACAATTCTTTATGCTTTCATATATGCTATGTACAATGAAAGCTCTTAGAATATATATATATATTGATAGAACGGAGATTATTTGTATCATTACCCTTTATATAAAACTGTATATTTATTGCGCACAAAAAAATGCGCTCGGTTGTCGATTTATTTCTCTGTGTTTTTAAAGCTGTAATCTCAAAATATTACTAACTGTATTTTTCTAGCATATTTTTTTCATTGTTTCCACAACAAAACATTCCTCATAATCTGATGATTTTTAAATAACACATTCCTGGAAAAGATATTAAAACATTTCGTTTATTTATACTGCCATTTTGGTTTCAAAGATAATTCGGTCCAATATGCTTCGTTCAGATGTCAACTACGAGAGAACTTGTATGAGGAGAGAGTTTAATTTTTTGAAATCTTATTTTTTGCAATTATAAGAATTTGGAAAAATTATTAAATTTGTGCACTTTTTTGTGCACAATAAATATAGTTTTTTCAGTGGGTGGCACTGTAGCTCTCCGGTCTTTCAATAATTTTTTTCGGAGAGCTACAGATCTGCAGCTATCATAATGCATGATAATTTCTTGACTGAATTCATCATAATTTATGTACATTTACTATATCATGTTTTCACTGAGAATGAGAACTGTAATGCTTGTTTGGTAATTTGGTAACAAATAAAACTATTTATTTTTTACAAGGATATATAGACTAAATTATAATTTACTATATGTACTAAAATACATTATACAGAAAAATATGCTTATAACGATCATGCTTATAATGAATTCCTGCTTATACTGGAGTGATTTTTATTCCCCGTGTCTTTAAAAACATACTGTGAACTCACAGGCGCTTGACGTTTTTCACCTTTCTCTTTATAAATAAAAAAATTCCTTATACTTTTATTATCATAGTATAAGGAATTTTTTATTCATAAAGAGAAAGGTGAAAAACGTCAAGCGCTTATGTTTGAATTTAAGGGAATAATTGATTGATTGTATACTGTTTAACGTCCCTCTCCAGAATATTTCACTGATATGGAGACGTCACCGAATAACAAAGTATGTTTATAATGAAGCAAAATTCCTGGTTCCTGGCACCTCGTTATAAGCATGATTTATTGAGTCACTGAAAATTAACTGGAAGAGTAAGCTTGACTGTTAATTAGATAATAAACAAATAACTCTTGTATTTTTTAAATAAATAACATTCAATTTCAAATAACAAATATAATACTTTGGAATATAGAGAATAGAAAGACATGAAAAATAGATGTAGTTACAACATATCAATAAAAACAATAAATATTTCACAGACTTAATATAAATTACAACCATATTCACATGAAAAAATTATATGTTTATGTTGACACTTAATTTTAAAGTAGTTCCAATTTACTCTTGTGAAAATACAGTAATATCAATCAAATCCATTGAACAAATGATTTTACTTGCATGTGTTTATCTTGATGATATTAACTCAAAGTACCTGAAAGAGACATTTATTTTGGCTTTAATGGGCAAGATTAAAAAAAAAAACAAGTAGGGCCTGCAGTTACATCAGGAAAAAAAAATTAAAGTTATAAAGCAGTCCCATTTTAAACAAAATTTTTAATGTTAAATGTAGATAAATCTGCTCTAAAATAAAAGTTCTGTAGGAAAATATTTGAAAAAGTTGCAAGTTTGAAAAGTTTAAATGCATGTCTCCCAATGGCATGACACACAGTCGCTAGACGACAGACTACCTCAGATAAACGTATATGGAATGGAATGTTTTCGATAAGGTCTTCAGTTGTGGAATAAGAATATGAGTTGGATGCCTACAGGCTACAATGCTCACTTGACGTATCTTACCATGGCTCAAATGACCTTGGAAATCAAACTGACCTACAGTGTAAAAGTTTCTACCTGATCCAATTTTAAAAAAAAATATTAAGTGGCTCTTAATCATTTTGGGAAAGGGTGAAAATTTGAAAACCTGTTTATGGAATGCTGACAAATGAGACTTGACAGGTACATACACAAAATCAAATAAGATACTAATGTTGATTATATGTACTCTTATTAGATAACACAAAGCACCAAAGAAAGTAAACTAATATATATATGGCTTTTCAAAGAATAAGAAATGAGGTATATTTATGCGTAAGTAAAGGGACTTTTTATCTTGAAAAATATTGCACATTGTCTAAAATATGTATTTCACAGTCACAGAGTTGATGTACAGTATAATGGTCCTTTTTAAAATACAAAAGTACAACAATTTAGTTCCCAAGTTCCATAAACAAACTGTTATAAAGTACAAGTGTTTCTGAAGTTTGTACTTAAAATCACTTAATTGTAACCTCACAACAATACATATCATTATCATGACTGGTGACTCCAATACCCTGCATTTAATATAAAATGTTTTGACAACTGCACATTTAATATTTGCAATACAATTGATTTATACTGATGCTGCAATACTACTTTATATCCCAATGTGATCTTTATCCCACAGTTTATCAGATGCACATGTCAGTAGTTCCTATAGAAATTCTGAAGAAAGTAAGATCTGTATTGGTTATTTGTGATTTTGGCTATCATTGGTTATATTGACATCAATGTTATCTTCATCCTGATTGGCTGATTTAACACTGCTGTAACCTTGGCTGTCATTGGTTAAGTCTAGTATGTCCCCTAGTCTGTAGACAATCTGCCCTACTGAGTCTCTCAGTCTCTGTTCTGTGGCATGACACACCAGCTGATTGACACAGCTGAACACCGTGGGAAGAAGAACCTGGAACTCGGAGTCTGGGAGTTGATGGAACAGACCGAGTACTGTACACAGGAGTTCTGTCCAGGACTGCACCCGGGCTTCACTGTCCTGTAAACATAGATCAAACACTGTATTACTGTAAACATAGATCTAACACTGTGTTACTGTAAACATACAACACACACTGTGTTACAGTAAACATACAACACACAATGTGTTACTGTAAACAAACAACACACAATGTGTTACTGTAAACATACAACACACACTGTGTTACTGTAAACATACAACACACAATGTGTTACTATAAACATACAACACACACTGTGTTACAGTAAACATACAACACACAATGTGTTACAGTAAACATACAACACACAATGTGTTACTGTAAACAAACAACACACAATGTGTTACTGTAAACATACAACACACACTGTGTTACTGTAAACATACAACACACAATGTGTTACTGTAAACATACAACACACACTGTGTTACAGTAAACATACAACACACAATGTGTTACAGTAAACATACAACACACAATGTGTTACTGTAAACATACAACACACACTGTGTTACTGTAAACATACAACACACACTGTGTTACTGTAAACATACAACACACACTGTGTTACAGTAAACATACAACAAACACTGTGTTACAGTAAACATACAACAAACACTGTGTTACTGTAAACATACAACACACACTGTGTTACTGTAAACATACAACACACACTGTGTTACTGTAAACATACAACACACACTGTGTTACTGTAAACATACAACACACACTGTGTTACTGTAAACATACAACCCACACTGTGTTACAGTAAACACACAACACACGATGTGTTACTGTAAACATACAACACACAATGTGTTACTGTAAACATACAACACACAATGTGTTACAGTAAACATACAACACACAATGTGTTACTGTAAACATACAACACACACTGTGTTACTGTAAACATACAACACACACTGTGTTACTGTAAACATACAACACACACTGTGTTACTGTAAACATACAACAAACACTGTAAGACCTACTTCTGTACAAAGGAATTCTACACACCTTCATGTACGATGTCTTTCTCTGGGCCTCTATCTGTTTGTCCACCTTATCTACAGGGTCTTTAGATTTCCTTTCTTTGGGCTGTTTCTTTGTTTTGGAGATTTTGACAAACTTTGGCATGGCGTTAGCTTGTTTACGTCTCTTGTACTCGGTCATTAAGGACTTGATGAGTGTATCCGTGGCGATCGTATACACTTTGCTGTCCTGTTCCTCCCGTAGCTCTCGCTTACTCTTGGTTGGATGGTCAGAATCAGAACTCTCTACTTCCTGTTCATCTTCCGAACTTCCTCCAGAACTTACACAGGCTTGCTCTGAGAGGGTAGATATCAAAAGTCATATACATGACTGTATGTCAGAACAGTAAATATACATCTGAATTTTAACTCAGATAGGTTTTCCGTTTCTTTTCTTTTTCTATTAATTCCGACTAAAACAATCTTGAAATACTGATTTTCACACGAAAATTGGGTTTAATTTTAACATATACATTTAAATAATTATAATCTTATATGGAATTATAAGAAAAGATATCAATTAAAATAAATAAAAAGCAATTAAAGTGAATTTTCACCCTTACCCTGTAGAGGGACAGCTGAGGACATCAGATCTTGTGCTGACTGTTTTGATTTTAAGACATCCGTTTGACCTTTCTTTCTTTTGCTCACAATATCAGAAATATCGTCAGGCTGCGCGATCAGGAAAAAGACCTGCTGTTCTGCCATCGTATCCACTCGACTGGAGGTCTCATCCGACAAAATGTCTACATACATCTGACACAACTCGTCACAGATAGCCTTCAAAAGCTGAATAAATAACTCCGGACTAGAAAACACATCTACAGTACTTAAACAGTGTCTTGTATCTCGGTAACAAACATCTAGAAGACTCTGTTGAACTGAGTAGGACAAATGTTTAACCTTGACCTTGGTGAGGTTGGGAAGGTTAGCCCCGATCTGTAGCAGCGTGTGGATGAAGAAGACCGTGGCGGCCCCGGCCTGTTTATACAGGTTAACAGCCACCTCAGTCCGCGCCACCTTCTGGATCAGGAACTTCAGTCCAGGTCTGGAGTCAAACTCCATAGCCAGCTTATAGGAGTTCCTCAGACACTCCAACATCTTAACAATGTTTCTGACAGATAACAGTGGAATCATTCCTACAAAATAACCAATCCAATATAAAGAACTACTTCTACAGTAAAACTTGTTTAATCTGACTGGTTTCATAGAAATTGGCCAGATAAGACATCAATCCTGATTTAAAACAACATTTTAAACAATTGAATTTACAGAAAGTGAAAGGGACTAAAAGTTACTATCATATTAGGCAAGAATCACATGATTAAAAAAAATTCTAAAAAAAATTACCTGACATTCTTGTATGTTGCCCATTTTCTGTGTTTGACTTTGCTGAGTCAGCACTAAGAAGAACACTACCAATGGTTTGTAGTAACAGCTGATTGGCTAATAATCCAACCACCACATTTCTAAAGGGCAATCTGAAAATGTTCGCCACATTAAAACATGATATTACACTTAACATTTTCATCTTTTTATGTACACTAACATAAACTTGGAGTATCATAAGGATATAAAAATCAAGGTATGAAAAAAGATTGAGACATTTGACCCTCTTTTTAATTTCACATAATAATACATTCATGTAATTTTAAGGCATGAAAACGGTGAAGTTGGGAATTTGGCTGGAAAAAAGATTAAGCCTAAAAAGAATATAACCTTGATAAGATTGATCTGATATTGATTACCTGAGTAGGAAATACACTTAATTCTGATTACCTGAGAAGGATATCATCTGGATTCAAACAGTTCTCTTCCCCCGATTTGTACAACAGAAAAACAAAAGACTTATCTTCCTCCACATCAACTGTTAACTGATGGGCGGCCATCTGACTGTCTAACAGGAATACCTGTACACAATGAAGATATGAATAATGTAGACAATAATCATGATTAAAAATACTTATAAAATGAAAGTACTGTAAGGAATATTTTGTCAATGTCAATACATATACAAAGTAGATGTGTAGAAATTATCACTTTCTATGAGAACACCACTAGTGAAAACAGAGCTAAATACAACCTTAAAAAAAAAATGCAGCGTATGTAAAAAATTTCTATCAGGAATGTGACCTATGTCATATACAAACTCACCTGATGAGCTAGGTGTCTCAGTCTATAACAGGACAAACTCACCTGATGAGCCAGGTGTCTCAGTCTATAACAAGACAAACTCACCTGATGAGCTAGGTGTCTCAGTCTATAACAGGACAAACTCACCTGATGAGCTAGGTGTCTCAGTCTATAACAAGACAAACTCACCTGATGAGCTAGGTGTCTCAGTCTATAACAAGACAAACTCACCTGATGAGCTAGGTGTCTCAGTCTATAACAGGACAAACTCACCTGATGAGCCAGGTGTCTCAGACTATGTCAAACTCACCTGATGAGCTAGGTGTCTCAGTCTATAACAAGACAAACTCACCTGATGAGCTAGGTGTCTCAGTCTATAACAGGACAAACTCACCTGATGAGCCAGGTGTCTCAGTCTATAACAAGACAAACTCACCTGATGAGCCAGGTGTCTCAGTCTATAACAAGACAAACTCACCTGATGAGCCAGGTGTCTCAGTCTATAAAAGCAAACTCACCAGGTGTCTCAGTCTATAACAGGACAAACTCACCTGATGGGAAATTTATAACAAGACAAAAAATACATGTACCTGATGAGCTAGGTGTCTCAGTCTATAACAGGACAAACTCACCTGATGAGCCAGTGTTCTCAGCAGGTGTGACAAACTCACTGATGATGACAGTCTACTGAGGCAAACTCAGAAGGTGTCTCAGTCTATAACAGGAAAACCTGATGAGCAGTGATTAGTCTATAACAGGACAAACTCACCTGATGAGCCAGGTGTCTTATAACAAGACAAACTCACCTGATGAGCCAGGTGTCTCAGTCTATAACCCCTGATGAGCCAGGTGTCCAGCTATGACAAACTCACCTGATGACAGTGTCTCAGTCTATAACAGGACAAACTCACCTGATGAAGGTGTCTCAGTCTATAACAAGACAAACTCACCTGATGAGCTAGGTGTCTCAGTCTATAACAAGACAAACTCACCTGATTTTCCGTCTATAACAAGACAAAAATCCTGAGCTTACTCATGATGAGCTAGGTGAAGTCTATAACAAGACAAACTCACCTGATGAGCTAGGTGTCTCAGTCTATAACAAGACAAACTCACCTGATGAGCTAGGTGTCTCAGTCTATAACAAGACAAACTCACCTGATGAGCCAGGTGTCTCAGTCTATAACAGAAAAACTCACCTGATGAGCCAGGTGTCTCAGACTATAACAAGACAAACTCGCTGAAACACATAACAGGAAACTCACCTGATGATAGGCCTATAACAGACAAACTCACCTGATGAGCCAGGTGTCTGATAACAGACAAACTCACCTGATGAGCTAGGTGTCTCAGAAACAACAAATTGATGAGCCAAGTCTATAACAAGACAAACTCACCGATGAGCCAGGTGTTTTATCAGGTGTCTCAGACTATAATAAGACAAACTCACCTGATGAGCTAGGTGTCTCAGTCTATAACAGGACAAACTCACCTGATGAGCTAGGTGTCTCAGTCTATAACAAGACAAACTCACCTGATGAGCTAGGTGTCTCGGTCTATAACAAGACAAAAACTCACCTAGTGAGCCAGGTGTCTTAGTCTCACCTGATGAGCTAGGTGTCTCAGTCTATAACAAGACAAACTCACCTGATGAGCTAGGTGTCTCACAAAAAGACTACCTGATAGCTAGGTGTCTCAGTCTATAACAAGACAAACTCACCTGATGAGCTAGGTGTCTCAGACTATAACAAGACAAACTCACCTGATGAGCTAGGTGTCTCAGTCTATAACAAACAAACTCACCTGATGACTAGGTGAGTCTATAACAAGCTGATGAGCTAGGTGTCTCAGTCTATAACAAGACAAACTCACCTGATGAGCCAGGTGTCTCAGTCTATAACAAGACAAACTCACCTGATGAGCCAGGTGTCTCAGTCTATAACACTCCTGTGGTGAAGCAGCCTTGACCTGTGCTATGATCACCTAGTAACATCAGCTGTCTCAGATGGAAGGTTGATACGTCTAATGCTGTCTCCATGGCAACTCCACTGATCTGCCACATTTCTTCATTGAATGACCTTCCTGCACTGAGCATTACATGTCTAAAAGCAAGACAATATGGAAATTTTGACAGAAAAATATACAAACATATTCTCAGCAGGTAGGACTGTCAGAAGAAAAGCTTTCTGTAATAACCAGTCACTGAGGCAGAGAAGATCACATAGGGAGAATGGCACAGTGATTATTGATAAGAAAACTGACCTTAAGGCACATTGTTATTGATAAGTAATCCCCCTTCCTCTGCTGCTTGACAGGCTGGGAGAGTAATTACCTAATACAGGAGCAGCCTAGCCTTGAGATCACCTCGGCAGGCTGGGGGAATAATTACCAAATACAGGAGCAGCCTAGCCTTGAGATCACCTCGGCAGGCTGGGAGAGTAATTACCTAATACAGGAGCAGCAGCCTAGATCACCTTGGCAGGCTGTAATTCTAATACAGGAGCAGCCTAGCCAGGACAGGTAAAGTAATTACCTAATACAGGAGCAGCCTAGCCTTGAGATCACCTCGGCAGGCTGTAATTACCTAATACAGGAGCAGCCTAGCCTTGAGATCACCTCGGCAGGCTGGGAGAGTAATTACCTAATACAGGAGCAGCCTAGCCTTGAGATCACCTCGGCAGGCTGTAATTACCTAATATAGGAGCAGCCTAGCCTTGAGATCACCTCGACAGGCTGTAATTACCTAATACAGGAGCAGCCTAGCCTTGAGATCACCTCGGCAGGCTGTAATTACCTAATACAGGAGCAGCCTAGCCTTGAGATCACCTGGGCAGGCTGGGAGAGTAATTACCTAATACAGGAGCAGCCTAGTCTTGAGATCACCTCAGCAGGCTGTAATTACCTGATACAGGAGCAGCCTAGCCTTGAGATCACCTCAGCAGGCTGGGAGAGTAATTACCTAATACAGGAGCAGCCTAGCCTTGAGATCACCTCGGCAGGCTGGGAGAGTAATTACCTGATACAGGAGCAGCCCAGCCTTGAGATCACCTCGGCAGGCTGGGAGAGTAATTACCTAATACAGGAGCAGCCTAGCCTTGAGATCACCTCGGCAGGCTGTAATTACCTGATACAGGAGCAGCCTAGCCTTGAGATCACCTCTGCAGGCTTGGAGATACACTCCACCAGAATGTTGTACAGTTGCTTCAGCATCAGCTCCACAGACTGGGACACCTTTGTCGATGTACCTGTGTCAAGGTTTGATTGTGTCTTAAATTATTATAGAAACTTGACTTTGAACTTAAATAGATAATATCTAGGTCCTAACTTTGAAGGTGACAGAAAACATGTGTTTGATCATAAACACCAGTATATATCCATATTGAATCTGTCAACACTCTAGTAAAAAAATAATAAATAACGATTCCTTAATTAGGGATTTTCTTCTCAAAATAAATCTAGATGTACATTCTATCCTGCCACAATTTATTCCTGGCTCAGGGGCCATAAAACTTAGTTGAACTCATTTTTATATAAGTCTCACTTTCACAAAAGGAATATTTAGTGGAGAATTGAGACTGAGATCCCAAGTGAGCTCGTTTGTTTTATGGCATGGCCCAGGAGCCTGGTTCTAGATAGATACCTGAGAACTTGTGTACCAGATCCACTACCAAGTCTGTACACAGACCACAGCACTGCTTAAAGTTGTTAGCCCCCCAGTCCCAGTACCCAGGCTTACGGCTTCCCTCCCGTAACCACGACTGAATCATTGGCAGGAGGAGACTGTTTACACAAAACAGGGCAAACTCAGCACCTACAACATAGAAATAAAACTGGACTACCAATTTAAATATGATAAAGTTTGGGAAATATAGAATTATATTGAAATAATTTTGTTTTTACTTCAATCTGTACGATAAAAGACTCAATATTAGTTATTTAATGTAGCCATAGCTTTTGTTGAACTATAAGCAGAGACAATGTAGACTGAGGAGAAGCCTCACCAGGAACATCAGCTGTGGCCTTGAGCAGATCAAACAACATCTCCAGCGTCTCGGGTTGATACGATTTAGGACACGATGAGACGGCACTGGCCAGTCCCTCCAACAACAGGAACAAGACGTGTAGGATCCCCGTACTATTGTCTATAGCATCCAGTGAATCAAAAGACCTGGGGGGACTTTCTGAGGCACCCCCTGGCTGTCTCTGTAGGAGCCTCAGAGCGGCACACCGCTCACAGTGACCGGTAGAGTCATCAGGCTGACCCCCTGGGTTGGAGGTACACTGCTGTGTGTCCTCCTCCTCATTGTCTGTTTTGATATTAGACTTGATGTCACTCTGCATGGTTATCACACCTGAATCTACAGAGTTCAGACTGTCTGTTCCGCCCTCATCTAGGTGAGGGAGATTGTCAGGAGGCTCGGGGCCATTGTCCGAGGGGTCGGGTTTTAGGGCTGGTTCATCTCTGTGACCGCCTGTTGATTGTGACGATTCAGCGACACAGCTATGACAGCGCTGCTGACTGACTTCGTCGTAGTGACGGATGAAATCTCCCATGTTCATATGAGGCAGACTTGAGTCCACAAACACATGGGTAGGAGTGGTCTGTATTCTGTAAACATTTGAAAACATTAAAAAACTTAACTTAAAAGGGCTGAACCATCAAAGAAAAAAGTCTGTGCAGTTTATACATGAACATATCTGAATTTTCCAATTACATTTATGATTCATATACCAATTTCAATCAGTCATTTGTAAAATGTCGAATGCATTTTATATACAGTCATGACATTGCACCATTGAAACACAAATATAACACATAAACAAGATTTTTACTGTCTGAGACCAAAAAATTCAATGTTTTTAATTAACTCTGTCTCCGTCACTTCAGAGAAGAAATTAAAACTGTTCAAAAGTTGACTCCTTACAATGACAGATGAAACAGATTGATAAGGGACGTAAAAATTGACAAAAATTATCTCCCCAATAACTACTCTTTCTGACCTTTTTGCACAGTTGAACACAGGACATGCTGGCATCTTCCACATTGTTTGTAAGATCTGGGAGCACCTCTTTAGATATCCCAGGGCAGGAATACACAGATTCTCTCCCCCTGATTCCCCCATCACAAAATCACTTCCTGAGTCCGAGTCCTCCCCACTCGAGTTGTCAAACTCACCTGTCAGGAAAAATAAAAAAACGACATCGTTATTCTCAGTGAAATCTGCAGTTTGATTTTCTCCCCTCTAATTCATGATTATATAGCAGAAAACAGACATGGTGAATTGCTAGGAATGTCTGAAATTACTTAATCATTTGACCACTATTAGAAAAAAAATTTTCATTCACTATTTTCTAGTTCTTGGTGAATATCAAATTCAATTCTTAAATTCACAATTAGTTTGTAATAAATGTATTCCACTGTTTTCAAGAGAAAACATAACTGTAAACCAACTATTATTCATGTCATCTTTTATTCACGAATCTTCAGTTTAAAATCAATCTTTGACAATTATTATTGCGACAGATGAACATTGTATTCAAATACAAAGCGAAGTCATTGGTTCGCAGCGATTAATATTCACGAGATAAAATAGGTCGTCAAACTCGTGAATATTCCTCGCACGCGAATAAAGATTGGTTTACACTAATTATCACAGACCTGGTCCCCTGATGTACTTGAGAAGACACAGAATACAATCGACTGTGGCATTAGCAAACACCAGGACGTTATCTGTACTGAGGTAGACCTCAAACACGTCCAGCACGGCCGCCACGTGTCTCTGTCGCGCATCGTTAACTTCCTCATTAGTGGTGTACTCAATCTTCACAGCGCGTAAAGCTCCAAACAGTGGTCGCCAACCTGACTTAATGTCAGCAGTACAGGCCTCCACCAACTCACAGATAGAGCAAACGATCTACAAAGATATTATAGCATAAAATCAAAGGCAGATATAGATTACAGATGTTTCTTGTCATAATTTAAATTATCTGATCTTTTGCTGTTTAAAGTGTTTCAACTGTCGAGTGGCAAATATATGTATTAAAAAAATGACACCTCTCTCAGGGACTTCCTGTACATATACTATTGGATATACAGTAAAACACGTTTAGTACGAACACGGATATAGCGAATTCACGAATATAACGAAGTTTTTCTGGGTCCCCGGCAAAATTCTTAACAAATCTTTGTAAAATTTTACGATTATAACGAACTCTGATATAACGAATTTACGGATATAGCGAACTGATTTTGAGTCCCGTTAAGGTTAAATATAATGAATTTTACATCTTTTATAACAAACTTTCAAAGATTTCAAAATTTGAATAATGGAACTGACTTTATTTTCTCTCAGCATTTGTATATAAAATTCAATTCATAATAAAACCTTAGTTATCGAAGGTATGTTTTGTAATATTTGCTTCCCTAACATATTTGATAGTAACACTTGAAGAAAAACATTCATATTGCGAATTCGCTATATATGGTTATACGAATTCGTTATACGGATATAACGAATTACGGATATAGTGAATTAAATTCACAGGTCCACAGGACTTCGCTATAACCGTGTTTTACTGTACATGTATTATCTATTCAAACTCTTTCCTTAACAAAGATGCTAAATCAAAATAAGTCATACCTGGTCCTGTACATCCCCATCACAGACTTCTAGACATAACATGTTCTCAAACGGCTTACACAGCAGCTCATTGACGTGGAAGTAGGCCAACTCCAGGCGGTCACTCAGCATGGCCAGAATAAAGTCATGGACGCAGGTCACGGCCATCTTAGACACACTCCTGTCCCTGTGACCAGCCGACTACAGAAAAAATGGTACTACTGTACATGTAACTTCAATGTGCAGTAGGATGTAATTCTAGCTGTAATCTTTGGGGTAAACTTTAATGTCAAGAAATAATTACATAACAATTTCTTTAAAATACTCCAGAATACTGAACACTTACTAATTGTACTTTAACAAAACGATTCATATAAGAAAGTGGAGGAATGTGAAAATATCTTCCAAACCTCGACCAGATGAGGAGACACCACACTCCAGGTCCTCATAAGGTGAAGCAGCGGGCGGTCACTGTGGACCACCTTCATCAGCACCTCCTGGAGCCGGTACAGGTGGAGGGAGTTGGGGGGTAGCTGAGAGTCCCTGGCCCCTCCCTCCCGGGGCACCTGCTGGGTCACACTGAACAACTGGTGCTGACTGGAATCACAGAGCTCCGACAGGAAGTCCAACAGAGCCTGCAGATTCAGCTGACTAGCTGCCTCCTCAAACAGCCTGACAATTATAATGTAAAATCTCATTAAAACATTAATATGGTAGAACATTTCTACAGTGTATGAGTACTTTTCAATATATACAAAGTAAAAATAAGAGCTATTCATAATTTAAAGTTCTCAGGATAGCACACAGTAAAAAGACATGGCAGTATATATAATTTCCTTACCCATTTCCTAGAGAGACCACAAAGAGTTTCAAAGGAGAGACAAGATTTATTACCTACTCACTTTCTGAGTCAGTACACAAGACCTTTTAGGACTTGTCTGTTTCATTACTTTTAAAATATCCACTTCCTTGAAGAGAACAGACATAGATTTTTAGGACAGGGCAGAAAATAATGTTCCTTCCTGAGAAAACAAACACACACCTCATAATTCTAGAACAGGGCAGTTTTATTACCTGTCCACTTCTTGAGAGAGCCCACACAGTGCCTTTCAGGACTGGGCAGCTTTATTACCTGTCCACTTCCTGAGAGAGCAAACACAGTGTCTTTGAGGACTGGGCATTGTTATTACCTGTCCACTTCCTGAGAGAGCCCACACAGTGCCTTTGAGGACTGGGCGGCATTCAGTACACCTCCCCCTGTAATGGACCTCTCCCACCCAGACTCAATCCCACTCTGTCTGATCAGCTCTGTGATGTTAATCCTCGGTGCTACTGGCACAGCCGCAGTGGTGGAAACACTGTACAACTCTGGTTCGTCTACATAATTACTGCAAAAATAAAGGTTTATAAAATCATAGATTTCTCAAGCAAAATACATCTACATAATTACCGTAATTTTCGGGTTATAGGTCGATGGGGTATATAGGTCGAAAGGCTCATTTTCAGCCTTAATTTTTGAAAAATCCTAAGATAGGACGAACTTACTATATAGGACGAGGCTTTGTTTCCCGTTTTCTAAAGATTCTCACGCAGATACAACGTATCAGAACAGGTAAACCTCTAAAATTACCGGGGCAATTCCGTAACATGAACGTATCAAGAAAACAAACATGTATTTTAATGAGTACAGCATTTAAATAAAGTTTTTAAAAAAATTAGTTAAAACTTCTTTGAATTGTGTTACTTTTTTTTTCTCCAACTTGCCTGTTCAATGCCTCCGTAGTTTCATACTGTTGTTAAACCAGAGGCAAAAATAACACGTAAATACGTTTCTTATTTTAAGCTATAATTCGGGAAATACCCGAGATCAAAGAATAATAATTCTGATTTCAGAACAACTTGGACACATTCCTAATATAGTTTATTCAGTTAGTTATTTACCGGTGGACGACAATTGCTTCGATGTCCGCCATTTTCATTTTTCTTCTTCAGGGATTTGCTAAAACCCGCAAACGACCATTGAATGTATATATAAAGCAACAGTAAAGAATTGAAATAATATTACCACGCTGAAAGTTTAATTTATAGATTTAATTGAGAGTACCGGTACATCCACAATTTGACAGTCATTATGAATTTCATGGCTTTGTTTGTTCAATGATGTGTAACACTAATACCCTATAACGGCACGTGGATTTGCTAATTATGCCCTGCGGGTATTAAACCAACACAGGTGTTGAAACCTTTGCGTGTACACACAGTGTAAATCCTTTTATCTGTCAGACAATTAAAATTCGTTAGAAGCCAATCTTTGTATAGCGGTAATTCAGTGTACTTCTTGTGTACGAAGAAGCTTTTGATAAACCTTATTATATCAGTTAAAATTATATTTCTGTCTTAAATCATATTTCTGTAACCTGCATTTATTACTAATTCTTTGCTTGTAAAACTCCATATCAATAAAATTAATTTTTTATCATCCGCATGTATATTTCCATAATTGCTTGTAAAACTTCAAACTATCTTTCAAAACGATTTTTAGGAATTGACTGGCAACAATTTATTTCACTCATTTTACATTAAAATAAATATAAGACTTTTACAATAAAAAAAATTAATACTATTTCAATTTATCAATCTACTAATTAATGGTAAAACACTACACTTGTGATCTTGAAAATTTTTTCGTATTTTAAATTTTGATACGGTTGCGGTTGTACTTTTAGTAAACGATAGCGACTTCCTAACTTCACAAGATGGCTACCGCATGATGGCAATGGATAACACGTTGAGGAATTATTAACTTGATGAAGCACAGTTTTTTCCTTTGTCATCAACGGATATTTAATGGAATTTATTTTGTAAGAAAGCTATAGAATAAATATTTTATTGTTTACCTAGGCATTAATTTTTCTGCGTAAAATAATGAAAAAAGTTATAAAAGTGGCACAGATTTGCTCTGAAATTTACGTAAATTTTATTGATTTGGGGGCATTTTTCATAAACTTGAGCCTAAGAAAGGTCGAATTCGTATATTGGGCGACCCCAGCGGTTCTGAGAAAAAAAGTATCGACCTATAACCCGAAAATTACGGTACTGCAAAAATACAGGTTTATAAAACCATAGATAAATACTGTATTTCTCAATCACAAGGCATGTACATAATTACTGTCAATATTCTCAGCTGTACACAGTCTCACCTGCTCTCCTGGTTCTCGGAATCTACCGCCGCCTCCTGCTGTAGTTTGGGGAGGTTGGAATGGTTCTTACCTGTTCTCCTGATTCTCGGAGTCTACGGCCGCCTCCTGCTGTAGTTTGGGGAGGTTGGAATGGTTGTTACCCATACAGAAGTAAGTGTGCTCCAACTCAGAGATAAAGGCACAACACCTACAACACACAGTCAACTGTGAAATAACAGAAAATCACTTGTGTTTCGAGAAAATCTGCAAAACATATTTGTGCAACCATGTATGCCTTATTTACATTTAATAAAGTAAATTTTATCTTCCAAATAAGTTTTCTTTGTCACAGTGCATTTTTTACAGTGACCATGGTAACATGTTATACTTTACACTGTACCTGAACAAATGTTTCCAGCAGTCCGCGGAGTGGCTTCCCATCTCTAGCCCCGTCGTCATGACAACATCCATGCTGAGGACGTGAGATGCATGAAGCTTGACCAGTTTTGGTTTATGTGAGGCGGGTTTGTTGAGAGACTTCCGCTCAAGGATGGGACTTCTCTGTGTGTCCAGCGTAACACAGGAGGTACTGGCCAGCTGACAGAACACAGCCCCACAGTACTCCTGTAAACCTGTAAACAGAAATCAATCTACGTGACACAGGATGTCTTTGTTCTGAACACAGCAAGTTCTGTTACTGATAACCCATGTCTGTGTCCCTACACTACCACAAACAGGATGTCTTGAATATGGAAATAACTGGAGTAAGATGTCAGATCTGTACTAGCCCTTACCCAGTGTAAATAATGTCATATATCTACACTAATCCACATCTAGTGTAACTGAGAAGTCAGATACAATACTAGCCCTTACCCAGTGCACAGCAGAGCTTGGCAGCCCTCTGTATATACTATACTTGCCCTTACCCAGTGTAAATAATGTCATTTATCTCATACGTGTTGGTGATACAGGCCATTGGATAAACTTTTGCTTTATCCACGGGTAGATGCTTTATCAATAGCACTTCTGGTTTTGACACGATCCCTCACTTCAAGATTTTATCTTATTGAAACTATTATTTGTAAAAAATATTGCCCTAATAAAATGAATGATAAAGAGCGATAATATTAAAAGCAAGAAAAAGACTTGTACATGTTAAAAAAAGGGTCTTATTCTATCAAGGAACCTATCCTTGCTACTTGAAGGTTAACCCCCCCCCCCCCCTCCTTTAAATCGTTTTCGGAGAAAGTAAAGCCTAGCAGTTAAGTTGTTATTATAAAATTCCTTTAACATCTTCAATAATACCTTCTTATATTATATTACGTATGCCTACCTAGTAATATGGGTGTAACTTACCATGGATCAACAATGAATCTATAAGTAGGCCCTTAGCCTTGCCTAACGCGTTTATGCGTTTTGTACTGCCATCGCCCAGAGTTCATTTTCATGATCCCATGGTCCTTACAACTTTCAGTCAGATGTTCGTTTGATGTAAAGCTCCAGCACTTGTCACATAATGTTTACAAAGATACAGATAGCAAAAATTCTAAATTTTGAACAAGATCTACTTTCTTTTGAGGCATGTGAATATCAACGGTGCTACGTCATCAAGTTATACATCATCAATTTTAATTTGGCAGTCATTCATGTAGTTTCACAGGGGAAGTCTCAAAGGTTTGTGAAAAGGAAAGTTGTATGAAATAAATAGAACATCTATAATTGTGTGATTTGATATTACCTTTATCCAAGTCGCTGAAATGGAGTATATTTGCTCGGCAAGCCTTGCGAATATATACTCCATTTCACCTCGTTGGATAAAGCCAATATCAAATCACACAATATAGATATCCTCTATATATCTACACTAGTCCACATCTGGTGTAACTGAGAAGTCAGATACAATACTAGCTCTTACCCAGTGCACAGCAGAGCTTGGCAGCCCTCTGTATATACTATACTAGCCCTTACCCAGAGCACGGCAGAGCTTTGTTGTCCTCTGTATATACAATACTAGCCCTTACCCAGTGCACAGCAGAGCTTGGCAGCCCTCTGTAGACCATTCAGACTGGTACAGATGGCCTCTCTTGCCCTCAGGCTCTCTTCCTTGGCCCCCTCTGTCCCTAAGAGGAGCCCAAGGCTGCTGGAGATCCCACAAGATGAGTTCCCGTTAAGTAGTACGGACAAAACATCAAGGATACTGTCCCAGCACTTAGACAAGACTCGACGGGCAAACATTCTCCCTGGCAACAGTAAATCAGTATAACTATCAAAATCTGATAAGAAGAAATCATTATTGTGCTTATCTGTCTTCAATTAATACTGTATACAGGGTTATTTTTGCCCCGTCTTATTTTCGCCCTTTCACACTTGCAAACAATTTTACTCCGTTTTAAATTCGCCCAGTCACAGTTTTTTTTTAAAGAAATTATACTGTATTCTTTGAATTCGCCCCGTTTTAAATTCGCCCATATGATGTGCAAATCGAAAACTGTATACAGTAACATAAACAAGAGGCCCATGGGCCACATCGCTCACCTGAGAATACCATTCTGTTCTTTACCAGATTTCCCCCTTGTTATACATAATGCATCCCCACCCTACCCCACTGATCATAATTTAGACATTTTCAAAATATACATGATCCTTCCATGGGCACATATGTTTCAGCCTTTTTGGCCCAGTGTGAGAAGATTTTCAAAGATTTTTCCTATATATTTCTATGTAAAACTTTGATTAGCAATGATTCCCCCGGGGGTCATGATTCCTACAATTTAGAATTTACACTACCCCAGAATGCTTCCACATAAGCTTCACTTTTTCTGGCCCAGTAGAAAGATTTTCAAAGATTTTTCCTATATATTTCTATATAAAACTTTGATACCCCATTGTGGCCCTGCCCTTCTCCCGGGGGAAACAATTTAGAATTTACACTACCCCAGAATGCTTCCACATAAGCTTCACTTTTTCTGGCCCAGTGGTTCTTGAGAAGAAGATTTTCAAAGATTTTTCCTATATATTTCTATATAAAACTTGGATTCCCCATTGTGACCCCGCCCTTCCCCCGGGGGTCATTATTTGAACAACTTAGAATCTACATTATACCAGGATGCTTCCACATAAGTTTCAGCTTTTCTGGCCCAGTGGTTCTTGAGAAAAAGATTTTCAAAGATTTTTCCTATATATTTCTATGTAAAACTTTGATACCCCATTGTGGCCCCGCCCTTCCCCCGGGGGTCATGATTTGAACAATGTAGAATCTACACTACACCAGGATGCTTCCACATAAGTTTCAGCTTTTCTGGCCCAGTGGTTCTTGAGAAGAAGATTTTCAAAGATTTTTCCTATATATTTCTATATAAAACTTGGATTCCCCATTGTGGCCCCACCCTTCCCGGGGGTCATGATTTGAACAATTTAGAATCTACATTATACCAGGATGCTTCCACATAAGTTTCAGCTTTTCTGGCCCAGTGGTTCTTGAGAAGAAGATTTTCAAAGATTTTTCCTATATATTTCTATGTAAAACTTGGAATTGTGGGCCGGGGGTCATATGAACAATTTAGAATCTAACACAAGGATGCTTCCACATAAGTTTCAGCTTTTTGCAGTGGTTCTTGAGAAGAAGATTTTCAAAGATTTTTCCTATATATTTCTACATAAAACTTGGATTCCCCATTGTGGCCCCGCCCTTCAGACAAACAAACAATCTACACTCGTTCCACATAAGTTTCAGCTTTACTGGCCCAGTGGTTGAGAAGAAGATTTTTTAATGACCCAACCCTATTTTTCTCTCTTGAAAAAGTTCATTTTAACAATTTAAATTCCCCTTCACCCAAGGATGCTTTGTACTAAGTTTGGTTAAAATTAATTTCTTGAGAAGAAGTTGAAAATGTGAAAATTTACAGACGGACAGCTTACGGACGACGGACAAAATGTTAAAAGTTTTTAATAGCTAAAAGAGAAAGGAGAGGTAAAAGTATGTGCAAATCAACTACCTTATATTAAGATGGAGTTCATGAAATAAGTTGCATATCATGTGGTTTTCAAAATATACATTTCTGATTAGCCTGTACCTGTGCATATTCCTTGAGAATAATATAGCAATGATTGATCTATTTAATAATTTCACATTGAAAAAGAAAATCAGTGTCAACATCTTTGTGAAACAGTCTGGCCAAAATATAAAAGAGTCTTAACAAACAAAACTGCTTACTGAATATCTTGAAGATCGTTGAATATTTGGTGTACATACTGTACTGACCTGATTTGACGAGGCTGTCTTTGTTATCTACCTCCTCTTCTGTCTGTACAAACGAGAAGCTGCAGAGAAACTGGCCTCCCTTCTCGTGATTACCAAGGCCGTCTATATCTAAAACACAAATACGTAAACAGATGTACTTGTATCAGACAAACAAATACTGTAAGTCGTTTTAATTCCACGGTGTTAAAATTTCACGATTTCTCAAAAAGTTCCAATCGCGATGGTTTTAATTTCACGCTGTATGAAAATTTCTTACAATCATTTAAACGTTTTTAATAGCTAATGATAGCATTCACAATGGGTTTATTTTCGCAGAAAAATGATGAATTGCGAACATAGCGAAATTAAAACCATCGCAATTATTTGCCAATCTCCAGTACATAAACAGATGTACTTGTATCAGACAAACAAATACATAAACAGATGTACTTGTATCAGACAAACAAATACATAAACAGATGTACTTGTATCAGAGAGAAGTCGGAAATATTTTTAAACAGTTCAACAGTACTGTCATATAAATGGAACAACTTTTAATACATCATGCATGCTTGCAAAGTTCATTGCAATGCTTGTCTACATATATTCATACAAAATTCATATACTGTGAAAGTAATCTAAATTGTAAATAACTAAAGGATAATGGTTTATAAATGATTAAGTAATTTTGAACAACAACCCTAGATTGAGTTGAGGAGGGGTGCATTAGTGTGTTGATTTTGGACACCAACCCTTGATTAAGTTGATTAAAGCTGACTTTTTCTACACTGATTTAGGACACCAATCCTTGATAGAGTTGATCAGGGGCAATTTATTCTAAACTGAGTTAGGACAACCAATCCTTGATTGAGTTGATCAGGGGTGACTTATTCTACACTGATTTCGTACACCAATCTTTGATTGAGTTGATCAGGGTGACTTATTTACACTGAGTTAGGACACCAATCCTTGATTGAGTTTATCAGGGGTGACTTATTCTACACTGATTTAAGACACAAATCCTTGATTGAGTTGATCAGGAGTGAATTATTTACACTGATTTAGAACTCCAACCCTTGATTGAGTTGATCAGGAATGACTCATTTTACACTGATTTAGGACACCAATTCTTGATTGAGTTGATCAGGGGTGACTTATTTAAACTGAGTGAAGACACCAATCCTTGATTGAGTTGATCAGCGAAGACTCATTCTACACTGATTTAGGACACCAACCCTTGATTGAGTTGTTCAGGGGTGACATATTCTACACTGATTTAAGACACCAATCCTTGATTGAGTTAATCAGCGGTGACTCATTCTACACTGATTTAGGACAACCAATCCTTGATTGAGTTGATCAGGGGTGACTTATTCTACACTGATTTAAGACACCAACCCTTGATTGAGTTGATCAGGGTGACTTATTCTACACTGATTTAGGACACCAACCCTTGATTGATTTAATGACAGATGAGTTTAGGACACCCACCCTTGATTGAGTTAATCAGGGGTGACTTATTTTACATGTTTTAGGACACCAACCCTTGATTGAGTTGATCAGGATGACTTATTCTAGACTGATTTAGGACACCAATCCTTGACTGAGTAGATCAGGGTGACTTATTCTACACTGATTTAGGACACCAATCATTGATTGTTTTGATCAGGGTGACTTATTCTAAATGTCTGCTTTAAGACACCAATCCTTGATTGATTTGAGTAGGGGTGACTTATTCTACACTGAGTTAGGACACCAATCTTTGACTGAGTTGATAAGGGGTGACTTATTCTACACTGATTTAGGACACCAACCCTTGATTGAATTGATCAAGGGTGTCTCATTCTACACTGATTTAGGACACCAACCCTTGATTGAGTTGATGAGGGCTGACTTATTCTACATTATTTAGGACACCAATCCTTGATTGAGTTGATCAGGGGAGACTTATTCTACACTGATTTAGGACACCAATATTTGACTGAGTTGATAAAGGGTGATTTACTGAATGTCTATTTAGGATACTTAACTTTGAGGAAGTTGATGAGGGGTGATGTTGAAGTCGTTGATACACTCTGTAAAAGGTTTCTCCTAGTCAGCTGATGGTAGACTTCTCTCAGCCAGGCCGGAGAGAGGAAAAGCAACAGTCCACAGCCCAGCACAGAGTCTACAAAGTCCTTCTACAAAATTCATAGATGGTAGTAAATGTTTTGAATGTACAATTTATTGCACAAGTTGGACAGGATATTTTGTTTTTAATCAATTTTCAGAATTGTGATGCAAAAATTCTGTCCCAAAAATGAAATGAATTCCATATCCCACTAAAAAACATTGAATTTTCTGTTTGTTAAATTTTTCTTTGATTTTTCTTTTGCTGTTGTTTTGTAATGTAGTGTCATAGGCTGTGATGTCACAGCTGAGCAGTTGTCAGACATTTTAACAAAGAGGTTGTGAGATTAAAAAATTGTAAACATGCATTTTAACAACAATTTGGAGAATCTTTGGCAGTTCTTGTCTGTGCCAGGATGATTTATGTACTTAGCTCACTATCTGCACTTCTTTGCAGCATTATTCATAAAGAGCAGGAAAATCTTGAATTCTGCCACAGTTTTTTTGTACTTTCACAATGAAATAATTTTATTCAAGGGCTAAATAAACATTATTTCACAGTTGAAAAATTAAAATAAATAAGTCCGCTCCATTTTCTTCTCTTTAGCGGAAGACCTTTCTGTTATTCTTAGGTTTCTTTTCCACTTTTATTTTTGTTTTTTTCTTACCGATTTTGTGAAAGTGATTTCTCAAAAACGGCTGGTTTTATAGATATATTTACCTCTGTAATACGTGGATAGCCTCCCCTGTGGTAGTATCCTGATGTTATATTTACCTCTGTAATACTTGGATAGCCTCTCCTGTGGTAGTATCCTGATGTGGACAGTTGTAAACATAAATGTAATGAACTAATACTGGCTACATACACTCCATCAGCATTCAGGATGGCCATATGACTTTCACTTTCACTTTGTGATTGAGTATCATATAATGCTGGAAAACAACCACTTCAGTATCAGCATTGAGTTACTATGGAATATAATAACAATCTTGCTCTACATTTTAGTCTTGTATTATTAATAGTAATTTTTCTCCTAACTTCTTGGAAATTGATCAATGAAATTTCAGCCAAGACCTATAACCATTGTCACATATACAATTATAAAGGAAAATACACAAAGCCATTCTACTGTATAGAACTCTCACCTGTACAGAACTCTCACCTGTATAGATTCTCACCTGTACAGAACTCTCACCTGTACAGAACTCACACCTGTACAGAACTCTCACCTGTACAGAACACTCACCTGTACAGAACTCTCGCCTGTACAGAACTCTCACCTGTACAGAACACTCACCTGTACAGACCTCACACCTGTACAGAACTCACACCTGTACAGAACTCTCACCTGTACAGAACTCACACATGTACAGAACCCTCACCTGTACAGAACTCACACCTGTACAGAACTCACACCTGTACAGAACTCTTGCCTGTACAGAACTCAAACCTGTACAGAAATCTCACCTGTACAGAACTCACACCTGTACAGAACTCTCACCTGTACAGAACACTCACCTGTACAGAACTCCCACCTGTACAGAACATTCACCTGTACAGAACTCCCACCTGTACAGAACTCTCACCTGTACAGAACTCAGCAGCAAACTGCTGCAGGGCTTCATCCACGTCTGTCACGTCTAACATCTGTCCCAGCCTTGGTACAAACAGCTCCAGTTTCCGTACAAACTCCTCGGCATTCTGTTTCTCCAGCTCTTCCATGTTCCTCCCTAACCTGTTGTACTGTTTCTTGATTTCCTCCCGGATTCTGTATTCTGTGTTAGAGTGATCTCCCTTGACGACCCCCTGACCTCCTTTATTCTCCGTTTTGTTCTGTTGGAATACGTCGTTATCCTGGGTGTCTGTTTCTCCGTCAGCTTCCTGGCAGCAGGAGGAAACACTACTGTGACGGGACACACCTAGGGTAGAAAAATATACACAGGGGACATAGTTCATATCCATCACTTAGAGAATCAGGTAAATCTTGGTCTGTGAAGATAACAGGTCCTACAATTCCCCTTTATCTTCCTTGTTTCTGTGGAGATAATTCAAGTTAAGACGTGATACCCCCACCTCACCCCCTTTATCTTGTTTCTTTGTGTAGTAGAGGTGATACCCTTTCCTTTATCTTGTTTCCTTGTAGAGTAGAGATGTCACCCTCCCCCTTCATTCTGTTTCTTTGTAGAGTAGAAGTGATACTCTCTTTATCTTACTTATCTTACTTGTTTCTGAGAGGGTCCTGTAGAACTTGTTCATGCTCCTCTGGAGGTTGGGGGTGATTGCCTCCCCCTTACAGGTCAGTTCTAGGGCTCCCAGCATCTCCTCCACACAGCTAACACTGGTAACACAGACAGCCAGGTCATTACAGTGACAGCACTCCTCTAGAGAGTCCACAATCCTACACAGAAATACAAGTCATTATCCACAATCCTACACAGAAATACAAGTCATTATCCACAATCCTACACAGAAATACAAGTCATTATCCACAATCCTACACAGAAATACAAGTCATTATCCACAATCCTACACAGAAATACAAGTCATTATGGTGAGTCCACAATTCTACACAAAATACAAGTTATATCTCCCTGTGTAAGACTATTTTGCAAGTCTGTATGTTCTAACAATTACAGCTACAGAGAAACTATGGTTTTAATAAGGATGTTGTGAGTACTTTGTTTCAGCTAAAAGAAAAGAGTTTTATGGGAGGGGAGCGACATTAATGCCTCAAAAGATAAATGATGTCCTTTAATTCACTACCAGTAAAACTTAACTAAGGATAAATACTCACAGTTTGAGAAGAGAAATGTCTGCGTTGGGATTTTTCGCTGCCTTCTCCCTCTGTACAGGTTCTATGGCTGGGGCTGCTAGGTTATACAGGTTCTCTGGAGTTCTCAGCAGCTGAAATCAGATAATATTGTCCATTCTCAACAAATATCAAAACCAAATCTACCATTCTTATTATCAAAAAAGTAGAACAGGTGTTATACACAGTCTTTCTCATACTTATAACTTGGAGTATGATTAACATTGTTTCCCAGGTGTAATACAATGACATCTCTTAAACATGACAAATACACAAGGATTTACCTCTCTGACAGCTTTCAGGGCATCCAGTCTATGTTGGGGAGGTGAATACAACAGCATTCTATGGAATAGCGACTCCAGAACCGGTCTCATGGTACCAACAGTCCCCATCAACTCCACCAGGGAAACCGCAATACTGGAATATAAACAACCGCTTCACCTCACATAATTAGCAAAGGAAACCACAATACTGGAATACAAACAACCACTTCAACCTCACATAATTAGCAAAGGAAACCACAATACTGGAATACAAACAACCACTTCAACCTCACGTAATTAGCAAAGGAAACCACAATACTGGAATATAAACAACCACTTCAACCTCACAAAATTAACAAAGGAAACAGCAATTGTGGAATAAAAACACCAGCTTCAACCTCTCATAATTAACAAAGGAAACTGCAATACTGGAAAACAAAACAAACAACCGCTTCAACCCCACATAAATAACAAAGGAACCCGCAATACTGGAATATAAACAACCGCTTCACCTTACGTAATTAACAAAGGAAACCGCAATACTGGAATACAAACAATCGCTTCAACCTCACATAAATAACAAAGGAAACCGCAATACTGGAAAACAAAACAAACAACCGCTTCAACCTCACATAAATAACAAAGGAAACCGCAATACTGGAATATAAACAACCGCTTCACCTTACGTAATTAACAAAGGAAACCGCAATACTGGAATACAAACAATCGCTTCAACCTCACATAAATAACAAAGGAAACCGCAATACTGGAATATAAACAACCGCTTCACCTCACGTAATTAACAAAGGAAACCGCAATACTGGAATACAAACAACCGCTCCAATCTCATGTAATTAACAAAGGAAACCGCAATACTGGAATACAAACAACCGCTCCAATCTCATGTAATTAACAAAGGAAACCCCAATACTGGAATACAAACAACCGCTCCAATCTCATGTAATTAACAAAGGAAACCGCAATACTGGAATACAAACAACTGCTCCAATCTCATGTAATTAACAAAGGAAACCCCAATACTGGAATACAAACAACCGCTCCAATCTCATGTAATTAACAAAGGAAACCGCAATACTGGAATACTAACAACCGCTCCAATCTCATGTAACTAACAAAGGAAACCCCAATACTGGAATACAAACAACCGCTCCAATCTCATGTAATTAACAAAGGAAACCGCAATACTGGAATACTAACAACCGCTCCAATCTCATGTAACTAACAAAGGAAACCACAATACTGGAATACAAACAACCGCTCCAATCTCATGTAATTAACAAAGGAATCCGCAATACTGGAATACAATACAAACAACCGCTTCATCCTTACAAAGTAAGCTTAGAAAAAGTATATTTGTGTATATATCTCAAGCAAGCTTGCAGATAAATCACAGAACTGATCATTGCAAAACTGCTTTGGAAACAACACTGACATAAAAAAGAAGAAAAATCTACTAAACATAGAGCTTTCATTTTTGCTGCTCCTACCAGTAGATATTTTACCTAAAGCTGTGTAGATAGTTTACCTATAGACAGCTGTGGTTGCCTGTAGATAGTTTACCTATAGATAGTTTTACCTGTGGTTGCCTGTAGATAGTTTACCTATAGACAGTTTTACCTGTGGTTGCCTGTAGATAGTTTACATATAGACAGATTTAGCTGTGGTTGCCTGTAGATAGTTTACATAAAGACAGTTTTAGCTGTGGTTGCCTGTGGATAGTTTACCTATAGATAGTTTTACCTGTGGTTGCCTGTGGATAGTTTACCAATAGACAGTTTAGCTATGGTTGCCTGTGGATAGTTTACCTATAGACAGTTTTACCTGTGGTTGCCTGTAGATAGTTTACATATAGACAGATTTAGCTGTGGTTGCCTGTAGATAGTTTACCTATAGATAGTTTTACCTGTGGTTGCCTGTAGATAGTTTACCTATAGACAGTTTTACCTGTGGTTGCCTGTAGATAGTTTACATATAGACAGATTTAGCTGTGGTTGCCTGTAGATAGTTTACATAAAGACAGTTTTAGCTGTAGTTGCCTGTAGATAGTTTACCTATAGACAGTTTTAGCTGTGGTTGCCTGTAGATAGTTTACATATAGATAGTTTTACCTGTGGTTGCCTGTAGATAGTTTACATATAGACAGATTTAGCTGTGGTTGCCTGTAGATAGTTTACATAAAGACAGTTTTAGCTGTGGTTGCCTGTGGATAGTTTACCTATAGACAGTTTTAGCTGTGGTTGTCTGTAGATAGTTTACCTATAGACAGTTTTAGCTGTGGTTACCTGTAGATAGTTTACCTATAGACAGTTTTAGCTGTGGTTGTCTGTGGATAGTTTACCTATAGACAGTTTTAGCTGTGGTTGTCTGTGGATAGTTTACCTATAGACAGTTTTAGCTGTGGTTGCCTGTAGATAGTTTACATAAAGACAGTTATAGCTGTGGTTGTCTGTTGATAGTTTACCTATAATCAGTTTTAGCTGTGGTTGACTGTAGATAGTTTACCTATAGACAGTTTTAGCTGTGGTTGCCTGTAGATAGTTTACCTATAGACAGCTTTAGCTGTGGTTTTCTGTAGATAGTTTACATGTGGACAGATTTAGCTGTGGTTGCCTGTGGATAGTTTACCTATAGACAGTTTTAGCTGTGGTTGCCTGTAGATAGTTTACATAAAGACAGTTTTAGCTGTAGTTGCCTGTAGATAGTTTACCCATAGACAGTTTTAGCTGTGGTTGCCTGTAGATATTTTACCCATAGACAGTTTTAGCTGTGGTTGCCTGTAGATATTTTACCTGTAGACAGTTTTAGCTGTGGTTGCTAGTAGACAGTAATATGTTCTACGGTGCGACCGTTGGGGCGAGCGCAGTTACTTACTTTCAAAAACCTTTACATAGCTTTTATACTTGCACTGCCTATTCTCAGTTCATTAAAACAAAGAAGAAAATATAAAAAGATATCACTTCCCAGGCATCGGGATTGAGATTCCGAAAATTTTCGGAAGTTTCCGACAAAATCGGATATACCCGAGCCGTTTAAGTGACAGAAGTATGACGTTAATTAAGAAGTCCTGTTGACTTAGACCGCAAACGAGAGTTTGTGGTAAGGAGATTGCATTAAATCGTTGTTTGTATTTTTTTCAAATACTGTATTTGGGGGAATACAATACGCACTTTTTTCCTAAAATAAATTACTGTGAGAAAGGGATGCGTATTTTACATCACAATGGGATTTTGACAAGTTTTTCTTTCAGGTGATACACGGCTATCATATGTACATACCGTAGTATTACCTAGAGACATAGGCAATGCAATTTCTTTTGTTTATTGCCATATTTTAAACTTCGGAAAGTTATTGTTGGAAGGTATGCTTCTTAAAAATGTCACTTTCATAATCTTTTGATACCAAAATAACATGAAAAAGTAAGTTAAAAGTAATTTGAGCTGCATGTTGATTGTCTCCGAGGAGGCCGCCATTACCGATGTTATTTTTAGACGTTCACTCATGCCTATATCACGTGCTTCCGTAATGATAGTGCACATGCACCTTATCTGCCAGACAAAGTAATAAATCATTTTTTAATGAAATACAATAAAATAAATATTAATTTTAGGTTTAAAATAACTCAATGATAATCTGTAACAATATGAACACCCCTCCATACGTCCCAATGAAAGGAAGCCAATGTTGTGACACACGTGCGCTGGTCAAATGATAATTACCTATCAACACCCCTCGGGGCAATTAATTGTCTACCGACTCCAAAGCAATGTTTTTACAGTTAGAGCACTGATTATTTACTGCCATATTAATTGCTTTGATTATTTTTTTTGTTAAAAATTGGGGTCAGTTTATGACCTTTCGTGTGTGTGAGCATGTGTTGATTACGGCACTTTAAACAATTAAACACTTGTTAAATGTAATTAACCTTATCTTATACTTATTGGCCTCTTGTTTAAATAATTGAGACTTGACAAATGAAATATAAATCATGCTAAAACTTTTAATAAAAGTGGTATCATTTAGAAAATAAGATATCCGCGAAGATTCAGAAGGAAAATCGTAGTCTTCTTAAAGAAATAAATACTTGGATGTTTCAATTTCGTTTCCTGTTAAAATATTGTAAGATAATTTTCAGCATGATTATCTAGAACCAAAATTAAATATGACAACTGATAAAACTTTCGACAATTAATCTTGCTTTGTTGAAATAGAATTATTTCATCTAAGAATATGGCGACGCATAATTTCAAAATCACCGTAACTATTCTTTAAAAAAATCTGTTAATACTTTTACGCAACATTATCTTGTGCTTTGTTGAAATAAATGAATAAATAATTTTCTCCAGATTGCCGCGATATGGAATGTCAAGATTAAGAGAAAGTTATAAAGTGTGTATTTTAAAAAAAAAGTGTGTTCAGTAAATTTTTGACACGTAATCCTCGCGCCGATTTTCGTAACAAATTACCGCGATTTTCAAAGTTCAGAACATCGCTTGGTAATTTTTTCTGTTGCGTATAGTACATCCGAACTGCGTTTTTTTTTCCCCAGTTTCAGACTCAAAAAGGGGGTGCGTATTTTACATCAATGCGTATCATACCCGGCCAAATATGGTAAGTTAATTGTTGCTATGTTTTAGCCACCATGTTGCTATGCACCGCAAAGGATTATTGGGAGTTTGGAATTTTTTCACGCAGTGAGATAAATTTTCTTGGAACAATGTGCAGATTTCAACCCGAATTTCCTCCGTCCGTACACGTTAGTCTATTGAGCTCGCTACGCAAGTGGTGCTTTGCGCCGCCTCGCTGCACTCGCTATTAGCTGTGGTTGCCTGTAGATAGTTTACATATAGACAGTTTTAGCTGTGGTTGCCTGTAGATAGTTTACCTATAATCAGTTTTAGCTGTGGTTGTCTGTGGATAGTTTACCTATAGACAGTTTTAGCTGTGGTTGTCTGTGGATAGTTTACCTATAGACAGTTTTAGCTGTGGTTGCCTGTGGATAGTTTACCTATAGACAGTTTTAGCTGTGGTTGTCTGTGGATAGTTTACCTATAGACAGTTTTAGCTGTGGTTGTCTGTGGATAGTTTACCTATAGACAGTTTTAGCTGTGGTTGTCTGTAGATAGTTTACCTATAGACAGTTTTAGCTGTGGTTGTCTGTTGTTAGTTTACCTATAGACAGTTTAGCTGTGGTTGTCTGTAGATAGTTTACCTATAGACAGTTTTAGCTGTGGTTGTCTGTAGATAGTTTACCTATAGACAGTTTTAGCTGTGGTTGCCTGTAGATAGTTTACCTATAGACACTTTTAGCTGTGGTTGCCTGTAGCTAGTTTACCTATAGACAGTTTTAGCTGTGGTTGTCTGTAGATAGTTTACCTATAGACAGTTTTAGCTGTGGTTGTCTGTGGATAGTTTACCTATAGACAGTTTTAGCTGTGGTTGTCTGTGGATAGTTTACCTATAGACAGTTTTAGCTGTGGTTGCCTGTAGATAGTTTACCTATAGATAGTTTTAGCTGTGGTTGCCTGTAGATAGTTTACCTATAGACACTTTTAGCTGTGGTTGCCTGTAGATAGTTTACATATAGACAGTTTTACCTGTGGTTGCCTGTAGATAGTTTACCTATAGACAGTTTTAGCTGTGGTTGCCTGTAGATAGTTTACCTATAGACACTTTTAGCTGTGGTTGCCTGTAGATAGTTTACCTATAGACAGTTTTAGCTGTGGTTGTCTGTAGATAGTTTACCTATAGACAGTTTTAGCTGTGGTTGTCTGTAGATAGTTTACCTATAGACAGTTTTACCTGTGGTTGCCTGTAGATAGTTTACCTATAGACAGTTTTACCTGTGGTTGCCTGTAGATAGTTTACCTATAGACAGTTTTACCTGTGGTTGCCTGTAGATAGTTTACCTATAGATAGTTTTAGCTGTGGTTGCCTGTAGATTCGGAGCTGACATAGAACAACCTGATCCTCGTCCTATATCCTCTTTGTGTGGCGTCTTCTGACTACATACTGTCTTCTCAGACTTTGGAGATCCCAACAAAGAGATCAAACAGGGACAGAGACTCTTCCTAGAAAAGAAATGTACAATCATCTCTATTGTCCATCTTTATTTTACCAGTTTCACTCAATTGTTTGAAATTTGTACATAATAAAAACAAGAATCAGAAAAATTCAGAGTATACTGGTATGTTTAACATCTCACCATATGATTTCCTGAAAGAGCTCACTGGAGTTGATTCCTCTGGGACAGTTCGTAATGATTGTTAGTACTCCCTCTAACAACAAGGGTACTGATACTCTGGTCTGACTGCTGCAATCAAATGATCACATACTTAGTGTATAGACTCCATCTCAAACAAGGAGTGCCTCTGTAAGTAAAAGCTAATCAGACAGACTTACCCTAAGGCCTCATCTAGTTTATTGGTGAAGAACTGTAGAATCCTGATAGTGTCTGTAGTCAGGCCATCCTTGTCTGAGTTCCCTTAACACACACACAAACATTATAACTTTTTGTTTCTAAAGACTTGGTTTTATAATAATTTATATACATATTGAGTTGTGCACATATTTTTTACCAATCAGCTATTCTATTTTCCTTTATTAGTTTGACTTTAAGGACAGTAAACTCACCTTTAGGGTTGAAGTCAGCTAGAACATCCCCATCATCTCCTTGCTAAAGCAAAGCAGCAATAAGAAATAGTCAGATCTTGTAATATAAAAAAAATAATAAAACAATCTGCTGATAACAAAAAATATATTCATTTATCAATACATGTTAACATTTTTATGATATAGAAACTCCCTCTAGCTTAGGTATTTAAAAATAAATCGAGTAACATAAGCATTATTTTCATGCATATTCATTATAAGTACATTATATGTATTCAAACAGTCTTTTCAAAATTATTTGTTTATATGTATATGTATCTAAACAATAAATCTTTGTATGACTCAGAGAATTGTATGCTTAAAAACATGTATCATCAAAAAAGCTTTTAGGCACTTATAAACAACATAATGCATAAACAGTGAAACACAAATACTAAAGACTTTTTAACACAAATCAACATAGAAAGCATAGGCTACAGTAGGTTTCCTTGTCTTACCCCTCTGCTGTCAGCAGATTGCAGTTTGTCTGTGAAGCTGGTGAGAAGCTGGGTGAGGGCTGCCTTCACTGTACCCCTAACATTATGGGTGCTTGTCATGTAGGTATCTATATACACCTACAACAAGAGGCTCCCTAACATAACTACTGCTAAACAAACCATCACCTAAACATAAGGGGATGGTGCAATAACGATCTTATCTTTCAACAATACTAAAAAGACAATGCATAGATATCAACCTAAATTTCAAACTTATTTAAATTAGTTTTAATAGCAACTTTATGGAAATAATAATTAATCCCTTGAGTAAAACTATCTAATTTTCAAGGAAGATTAAAATAAATATAAATTGTAAACCAGGTAGATGAACTTAGAGCCCCACAGAGGTCAAGCATTTTCAGGCTGACTACCCCATACCTGGGTATTTATCTAGCCCTACCACTTTCCCAGCATGCAGATATTGCCAACCCCTACCTGTGTTATTTTTGTGATGACTTTTGCATTCATGCACCAAGACGTAGAAAATGTCATATTCAACAGAAGCTACAAAGACAAAAATTACATACATAGAGGATATTCAATGTTTTGTTGTTGAATATTGTTAAATTTCACGAGTGGGACAGGATTTTTTTATATTTTCACGAGTGCGAAACACATTCTAAAATCAAAAAATTTTAAAAATTATTAACGAGTGAAATAAATTCCATCCCTTCAACTACAAAACATTGAATTTTCTATTTATTACATTTTCTTTGATTTTCCCTTTGCCTACGTCTTTCTTGTAAATGCAGGTTTAGGCTACATGACGTCATAGTTGAGCGGCTGAGACGTCATAGCTAAGTGATAAACATTGTAAACATGAATTTCAGCAACATTATTTGGGGAACTTGCGCAGTTTTATTTTATGACAGAATAGTTTATGAACTCGTTTTCTATCTTATAACAGGTTAAGGAGTATTTTTTACAACATTCTTGGTGAAGGGAAGGAAAAGGGTGAAAATCACTTCTGAAAATTTCTCTTTCACACTGTGACAGGATATCATTTTGATATCCTTTCACACCGTGACAGGATATCACTTGTATTCAATGAATAAATTACAGTATTTCACTGTTAAAAATGTAATAAAGTGTATAATATTGTATATTACTCATTGTTAAAAATAAGTATCTATATTACTTTTAAGTAAACACATTCTAAAATAAAATTTTAAAAATTATTAATTTTTGTCCCTTTATCCAGTATATGCATGATATACATTTATTATGTCAAATTGATCTTAATTACTGTATACAGGGTTACTTTCAACCCTGTGTCATTTTCGCCATATTTCACACTTCAAACAATTTTGCCCCGTTTTACATTCGCCCTGTCATAGTTTTATATAAAAAAAATTATACTGTATTCTTTGAAAATGCCCAATTAAAATTTGCCAAAATGAGGATAGGGAGAAAAGGGGCAAAGGTAAAATGGGGGCAAAAATTTCTCTGTATACAGTATCAATTTCTTCGCTAGGCCTTATACCCAGTATATACCTTCATGATATCCATTTGCGTGTCCTCGGGTAAAGATGGGGTACACAACACAGTGTTGAGGATCTGTATCGGCATCCATCTCTGATCATGTATCAAATATTACTGGACTGAAACCGATGTATCAAATATCACCTATAAGCAGAGGTATCACCCAGATCTCAAATATTTAATCGTAAACATTAAATTTATGTCTTAGAGACATTTTGAAATCATTCTGTCAAATTTTTTTAAATTCTAACATTTTTAGAGACTACTCAGTAGACTAAGTTTAAAGAAAAATTTTTTTTTTTGTAATTTCATGATTTATTTCCAGTGGAAATGTAAATGTAAATTTCAAGTTGAAATGTAAATGTAAATTTCAAGTGATAAGTAAAGACAAGATCACTCGTTCCCGATGATGGTGGAAATGTTTATGTTGTAATGGTTTGGGCCGTGGATATCGGCCTGGATAGCTCAGTAGGTAGAGCACCTGACTAGAGATACAATCTCGATTGGGAGGTCCAGCCATGCATTTTCTCCTTTCCTGTTACAGATTTGGTGCCGTTGACCACCCCTGGAATTGCAGGTGAAAGTCCTGGCAGGGGCAATAAGAACTTGGGTTGTGTATTAAGGGCGAAGACCAATTAATCATGAGGAATATATAGTTTGGCCCGTGGATATCGGCCTGGATAGCCAGTTGGTAGAGCACCTGACTAGAGATACAAGCGTTAAAGCCATACATTTGATCTTTCCTGTTACAATGTATATGTGTTTTCTGTGGTGTATCTATCAGTCTGTATTATGTAGTATGGTTAAGTATCATGGGCTACATAATGACATTAAACATTATGGAGTGTTATCTGTATCATGTTTATTGATACATTACGTAGTTATTTTTTCTGTATTTAAGGGGGTTTTTTGTACTGATGTAGACCTATCATGTTTACTTGTATTTTAAGATTTTTTGTACAGATGTGTTGTGTATACTTGTAATTTAAGGAGATTTTTTTTTGTACTGATAACGATATGTTGTGTATACCTGTATTCCATTTACAGCGTCTGTTGCGAGTTTTCTATTTTTGGATTCCAATGCTAACTGTAGGGGTTCCAGACATTTCTCCCGTAAGACGTGGGCTGGGGTCACCTCTAACAGGCCTTTGTTTTGTAGCAGTTCCCGCGCGTCCACGGCTCTGTTCTTTATGTTGGTGTATTTTGCAGAAGATGAATCCCTGATGAGCTGGGAAAGGATGTCCTCCATTGTACTGATTTCTCAATGTAATGATCACATATTGGAAACTTTTATATATACTATTTCTGAAAGAAAAAGAGAAAAAAAAACAGTATTACTTTAAGAGCCACATTTATGAATTATAATTTAAAGTATACATGCAGGTACATGTACATGTATCTACATGTTAAATAAATCCTTCAAATGCATAGATTGCAAACACTATAATTATACAAACATTGTAAATAATGCTTCAGAAATATCTACAGGTATGTGTTTCTTTTTTTTCTCCTTCAACTAACTTTCTGGTTGACTTTCAAAGAAGTTATTTGTAGATATGAAATACATATTATAAAATCTTGGAATGATCAGTGATGATATATGTTGACAATTTAAAAAACATTAGTGACAATCTGGGGGAGATTTATTTTATACGAACTTTTAATTAAAAGTTATTATATTACAAGAATTATAAGCACTTTCCCCTATTATTCTACTCTAATACTGTGTAGACAAATTTATCAATGGTGCTAAATTGTACATCTATGGAAAGTAATATGTTTAATTAAAGTAAGTGTAATATTGGCCTCAGGCTAGCTCAGTCGGCAGAGCACCTGGCTAGTAATACAGGGGTCCTGGGTTTGATTCCCAGTCCAGCTATACATTTTCTCCTTTCCTGTCATACATATGAAAGACTATGTGATATATTGTATAGATCATGAATATCACCTGGATATATATAGAGTGATTATGTGTCAAACATGAATTTTGAAATTTTTCTAAGACACCTAATGAACTTCCCCAAATGACCTTGGGTCAAGGTCATGCAACACAATTATCTGGGCAATCTTTGTGTGAAATAAAAACCTACCAAGTTTATCCTTAAGAAAGATTCGACCACACAAACACAATTTTTCTCCATCATGATTTACATGCATTGCAAGGTCATGACACAGTTCTTTAATTCGGTTGTGTAAAGCAAACTAAGTTTTCTAAAATTATTTCAAACAAATTTTGAAATTTTTCATCGCAAAAATGATTTGATCAGAGGTATACACTACATGTTTCACAATCTTTGTGTGAAATCTCTCCAAGTTTATCCACTCGGAAGTCCGAAATTTTTCTTCAGTGCGCTTGATGTGATCCCGAAAAACCAAGAGAGATAAGGTCGTACACACCTCTTTTTGCAATCTAAGTGTAGACAATGTTCTAATGTCTCTTGTAACAGTTCGAATTAAATTAAAATTATTTGATTATTTTGTTGGAATGTAATAAGTAGCTGAATTTCACATTTTTATCTTGGATTTTTCGGGGGGTCAAAAAACAGAAGAATAAAAAAAAACAGTATTACTTTAAGGGCCAAATTCATAATTTATAAATTACCATATATACGCCTATAAGTCAGTCCGCCTATAAGTCGGTTGTATTTAATAAGCTTATATAAGGGGAAATATGTGTGGGTTATGTGTAACAGCTGTTATTCAATGCTGATTAAGATCTTTCAAATAAAATTAAATAATATACTGTACATAATGCACAAAATTATTTAAATTTTGAAGCACGTAGCAGAAAATACATGTGCATAAAAAATATTGTTATAAATGCATTGCGATCTACAATTGTATCCCTATATTTTTGAGCACAGGGTAAGGGATGATAGCGGTTAGGGTAAATTTTATACCTCGAGGCTTTTCTTCCAATTCTGTTAAACACATGGCGAATAGCAATCAAAACGATTATTTTAAAATCCAAATAAACTGTTAAATTATATAATATGTAAGGAAATAACACAGTTTTTATAACTGTCACAAAATGAGGTTTTTGAACATTTTTTAATCATAAAAAGTTTTCGAATTTATTTGTTTGACGGACAAGAACTTTGAAATGGGTAATAAAACATATTTGTTATGAAAATTATGCATTAAGATGATTTATAAGCCTTTTCCAATGAACTTGTACAATCCATATACACAAATCGGCTAAAATACATGTATATATGTATCAAGCAAGCTTTTTGAGTAAAACACCTAAAGAGCTGCAACAGGTATATTACCCTGAAAAAAAATGATTTTAATAAAATAAATAGTTTATTGTACATTGAAATTAGTAATTTGCTTAAAGCGTGAATATTGGCCTCATGGTAGAGCAGCTGGCTTGTGATACAGGGGTCCTGGGTATGATTCACAGTCCAGCCATACATTTTCTCCTTTGATTTATAGAAAGACTATATACATTTTATATTATCAATTTATCAAGTGGAGAGTTTAAACAATTAACAAAACATATGAAGGGGTCAAGGGTTTGATTACTTCAGCCACAAAATTTTTATTTTCAAAGCAATTTGAAATATCACAATTTTTGGCAAACACCATTAAAATTAGTATATATGTTCTTAGAAGCGTTCAGTAAAAATGGATATCAAAGCAAGATTAATTATTGAAAAGAAATTTATATTGCCAATAAAATTTGTGCAATTTGAATGGAAGACCACTGAAATACAATACATGACATACGTCAACATATGTTCCACATCTCATTATCAGTGAAATTATGACAATTGAACTAAGAGAAATTTATGATGTGGCATAAATTTCATCTCCTGATTTAAGCATAAGAATTTAAAAAGATAGGTAGACAAAACTTCAAACCTTCTTGTCAGGAAATCCAGAAATCGGGCGAGTTTGAAATGTCACTTTTGCTGAAAAATGCAGCATCTGACAATTTTGTGTTGCAGTCGATAATTTTAAGGCCGCTTACACCAACTCCGATTCGTAAAGGAATCGAACAATATTCATCCACTTCAACATGTTCAAATAATCTACTTAACGATTGAAGAAAAATCTGAAAATCAAAATATATTGATATAATTTTTAACCAAATTAATTTCATATGTATTTTGAATAAAATGCGAAAGGAAAAGTTGAAAATGAAAGTAAAAGTGAAAATAGAAATTTCGTGACATGGCAGGCAAGCTGACAGAAAAATGAGATGGCAGCAAACATCGACAAAGTTAAGATCGTGGTTGTTGGTGATTCAGGTATCAGTAGATTTATACACTGTTTGTTAAGCTTTATTTATTATTTTTTAATATATTTTTCACATTACCACGCGCTGACAAGCTTTAAATATATCAGAGAAAATTCGAACGGTAAATACTGAGTGTTTGTCTTTTCACAGGAGTCGGGAAAACATCATTAGTCCATTTAATATGTCACCAACAACCTACAAACAACCCACCGTACACGATAGGATGCTCGGTAGAGGTGAAGGTAATGTTAATTCAAGAACTTAATTTTTTTTTAACTTGAGATCTTTGATTTGTGGACTAATCACCTGATTAACCTGTAATTCAATTGATCCACATCAAAATTTATTTAATAAAAATTTCATACATTATCTTTTGTCAAAACTTGATTTCAGCTACATGATTACAAGGCAGGGACTCCTGGGGAGAAGACATTTTTTATAGAAATGTACGTTGCAATTAAAATTACACTGCCAATAAAATTTGTGCAATATGAATGGGAGACCAATGAAATACATACATGACATGGTACGTATAAATTGTGTCAACAAGTCACCACAGCTCTCATTATCATTCTGAATTACCGGTAGGTATAAACTGTGCAATCACCGGAACAGCTATCACGACCATTTTATGACTGTGGCACAAATTTTATCATTCTGTCCATTTAAGTATAAGTACTGTGTAAAAAGTCAGGAATAGACAAAACTTCAAACCTCTGTTGTATGTATAAAATCCAGAATAACAGCCGTTTGAAATGTCATTTTTGCTGTAAAATGTGTCATCAAGTCACAATTTTGTGTTGCTCCATAATTTTAATTCTGTCCATGGTTATAAACTGTGTCAACAAGTCACCGGAACAGCCACTTCAAATAATCTACTTTACGATTGAAGAAAAATCTGAAAATCAAAATATATTGATATAAGTTTTAACCAATTTCATCTTACTTGATATGTATTTACGTGGGTGAGCCCCCGCTAAAAAAAATTGAAAATGAAAGTAAAAGTGAAAATAGAAATTTCGTGACATGGTCGTGGCAGGGCCGACAGAAAAATGAGATGGCAGCAAACATCGACAAAGTTAAGATCGTAGTTGTTGGTGATTCAGGTATCAGTAGATTTATACACTGTTTTTAAAGCTTTATTCAAAAATTTGGTGTCCTGGAACAAATTTTGGTCACATTACCACGCGCTGACAAGCTTTAAATATATCAATATAAGAGAAAATTCGAACGGTAAATACTGTATTTGTCTTTTCACAGGAGTCGGAAAAACATCATTAGTGCATTTAATAAGTCACCAACAACCCACAAACAACCCTCCGTACACGATAGGGTGCTCGGTGGAGGTGAAGGTAAAGTTAATTCAAGAACTTTATTTTTTTTTTAACTCTGAGATCTTTGAGTTTGTGTGCTAATCACCTAAATTAACCTGCAATTCAATTGATCCACATCAAAATTTATTCACTAAAATAAATATCATACATTATCTTTTGTCAAAATCTGTTTTCAGTTACATGATTACAAGGCAGGGACTCCTGGGGAGAAGACATTTTTTATAGAAATGTGGGACGTGGGAGGATCAACAAGTCACCGGAACAGCCGCTCCATATTCTATCATTCTGTTCATGGTAGGTATAAACTGTGTCAACAAGTCACCGGAACAGCCTCTCCATATTCTATCATTCTGTTCATGGTACGTATAAATTGTGTCAACAAGTCACCGGAATAGCTGCTCCATATTCTATCATTCTGTCCATGGTAGGTATAAACTGTGTCAACAAGTCACCGGAACAGCCACTCCATATTCTACCATTCTGTCCATGGTAGGTATAAACTGTGTCAACAAGTCACCAGAACAGCCGCTCCATATTCTATCATTCTGTCCATGGTAGGTATAAACTGTGTCAACAAGTCACCAGAACAGCCGCTCCATATTCTATCATTCTGTCCATGGTAGTCACCGGAACAGCCGCTCCATATTCTATCATTCTGTTCATGGTAGGTAGCAGTAAATCTGAAAATTTTCAATTGAGAAACATATTTTTAAAAGTCTACATGAGTATTAAAAATAAACTGCTGGTCAGTATTTGTATGCTCCATAAAAATATCACATATTCTCTTATTCCTGATGTCTGACTGTCTACTGCTTTCCTGAAGCCAACGATTCCATTTTGTGATTAGGCTTTTTAAACAGAGAGGCATTTCATCCTGAAAAATCCTCACTTCTAATATTTATCAGTCTGAGGTAAAACCTGTATTCTGTTGCTAGGTTATACTGCTTGTTCTGTTGCTAGGTATACTCTTGTTCTGTTGCTAGGTATACTGCTTGTTCTGTTGCTAGGTATACTGCTCGTTCATGACTTGTCCAACAGAAAATCTCACCAGAATCTGAGGAAATGGCTGGCAGAGGTCATCAACAAAGGTCACACAAAAGACTTCAATGGGTGAGTACTATGTGTAATGAAAGCTTAATTTACTTTTGTAAGGGGCGTGTATTATGCAATATGATCATAGTCAGTAATTAAACTTTGTAATGGGTGTGATTGTTAAGTGTGTATATTGAGTGTAATGTTAGTGTTTTATACTTTGTATGTTGAAATGGTATCAATTTAATGTGAAATGGTTTTGTACTTACTGTTACAAACATAAGATTTTTTTTTATTTATAGAGAAGATTATGATCCCAAGCTGTTTGCCGGGAATCAGATCCCTACAATGGTGGATTAATTTATTTACAGAGGGGATTGCAATCCCAAGCTGTTTGTGCCTTCAGATCCCTTAGACTAGATAATATTTTTTTTTATTTACAGAGGGGACTATGATCCTGAACTGTTTGCCGGGATTCAGATCCCTATAATGGTTGATTTTTTTATTTACAGAGGGGACTATGATCCCGAACTGTTTGCCGGGATTCAGATCCCTATAATGGTTGTAGGATGTAAGGCTGACCAGGCTCAAAATCTCCGAGATAAATCGCCCTCGGCTCGCTCATCTGTGGCAGAGGAGTGCGGGGCAGACGAATTCAATCTCGTAAATAGTTGTTTTATCATCTTCTATACTTTTATATAAACATTCAACCAAATTTCTTTTGTCATGAACGACATTAATTTGGTACAGTTCAGAATACAAAGAAATGATAGATTTAAAGTTGTTCTACAATAGGAATACAGTACTGTTATTAAAAACTTATGTAGTGTGGACACAGTTATAATGAATTTACAGATATAACAAAGTTTCTTGCAATCCCCAACCAAATTTTTAGCAATTTCTTGCATTTTTAAAAATTATAATGGTTCATAAAAAAATGCCTGAACGTAATAAGTGATTGTCCTCCCTTGTGTTTGTCTAAAAGGTACGAATATATCAAGAATTGAAATTTAATCACAGCTCTTTCCACTAAGAGTATTCTGAAGATACTATAAAATCACATATTTTTGAGGGGTCAAATTTTTATTCTTTGAAGGAAAAATATGTGTTCTTGGGGATTTAATTTCTTGGGTGAAGAATTGTTGAATAGTAATATATGTGAAAAAATACATTTTTATGGTGGACATAAATTCATGGGTCTCGATCTTCATACCTCAAAAACCACAAAAATAAATTCCCCACGATGATTAGTGATTTCACAGTATTAAAGAAATAATAATGAGAAGAATTCCTAGATCATTGACAAATTTTGAAAATTAAGCAGCACTGGGAAGTTGACTACAAGGACTACATCATTTCATCACATTTTTATTCCAGGATTGTCACCAAGTCAAACATATATCTCCAGGGTCCACTAATGCTGTCAAACTGACCAAATTTTTTGATAAGGTAAGAAAACATGCACAGGTGTAATGACAGCAGAGTCTAAAACACTCAACATTTACTACAATTTATTTTAAATGACTTAATGCTGAATCGGTGATGTTAATACTGTATTTGCTATCTTTCTTACCCGTCTGTCAGTTTGTCTCAAAATTATGTAGAGACTCTTACTTTTGACTGAATCCCTTGTCTGAAATGAATTTGAATTTATGATTTCACAAGATCAACCAAGATCAACCAAGGTCATATACAAAGATCAACCAAGGTCATTTATGAAGATCAACCAAGGTCATATATGAAGATCAACCAAGGTCATAAACATAGATCAACCAAGGTCATACAAGAAGACCAATATCCAATACAAGATGCAAACAGAATCCTTTTTGATCTTAAACTTTGGACTGTAATGAACTGGGAAACATTGTAACTATAGTTGTAATTTGCTACCATATCATACACATCTGTTTCCAGGTGATAGAGCGGCGGTACCACAGTAGGGAGGGCGGTAACCAGGTAAATACAACAGGAAGTAGGCTCGGTTATACTTACGTCGACTAACACTAAGGTCAAAGTTCACAGAGATGTAAGATTAAAGTTATTTATCTATGCTTCCAAGGTGGAAGATGTCCTGGTATACGGTCAGGTGGTCAGGCAAAAATTAAAATCTACTCACATGTTTAGAGGTTTGGTATATAGCCTCCCTGAATTAGGTCAGGTGGTGGTTACAGCAGCAAAAGTTAAAATCTACTCACATGTTTAGATGTTTGGTAGCATCACTACAGATTATATTTTGGTGGAGGGGTTACCTTTTTCCTAAAATATATTCTGGGGGAATTAGATAAGCACGGCATCTTAGTGGGTAAAGGGTAGAAATGAGTACTTGATTTGTGTTGCCAAGAGAATTTAAAATTCCCACCTGATAAACATGACAGCTTGTGGTAAAAACATATAATCATGACATGTTGAAGTAAAAATTGTTTATCTTTACTCATTTGTGCTTACTAATACTATATATACATGTACATGGTACACTGTATGTTTATGAGAAAGTTTGACTAAGCATGATGGTGAAATGAGAAAACCTGTTCAGTAACAAAATTAAGGCTATTCTGAATCTTTCTTCTCTCTCAGCTTTCTCTTAAAACCTACTGAAATTCTCAGCTGACTAGGTCTGCATGTCAAAAAAAAAATCATATGTTGAACACGGTGCAGTTAGATCTATAATATTTTATTTTAAAAAAAATAATAATGCTGTTTAATATACATACATTGTCAATTGTACCATCAGATAACGTGGACCTATTTATCATATATATTATAATTTTAAGATCCATTATTCCTTAAAAAAATTTAGTCTCATCAACTTCGTAATATTCCTTATATTACTGTTGTTGTTTTTTTAAATCTTTTTATTCAAACTGACGTTGTATTCCTCTCATTTCTCTGTTTCAGGGGCACATAACTCCAACTATGGAAAGAAAAAGATTCTTCAAAACATCACATATAGACTGATACTGACCAAATATGTATATCTCTTTGTCAAGTGCAATATTAAATGTATTTTTTGTAAAATATAACATTTTCTTTTTATGTTCACTTCACTTGTACTAGCAGGAGGGATCATTCCTAATCATAAATCATTTTTACTGAATGAAGATTTAAATTACATTCAAGAAGTGTCCTTAGGCCCAAAAAAATTAATCAATAGTTTCTCAGGCACTGCCGCATCAGTTAAAAAACGGCCGCATTGATCAATTTTATTGACATATTGAAAAGGGAAATAACCCAATTTTCTATTTTTCCAAATTGAAAAAGAAAACCGAGTTATTGCCCTTTTCATAAATGCTAAGATAGACGTTTTTATTAGAAAAACAATATCTTTCTTCTAAATCTACAGTATTTTATAAGTTAACTTTTAAATAAATGTTTGGAATAACATTATTTAAAGTTGAATACATATTATAATTAATTTCAGAGAACAAAACTTAAGAATTAGTAGATATTATCATTTTATTGAACAAATGACTTTAAAAAAAAAAAGGTGTAGACTAAATCCTGCTTCAAAAAAAAAAAAAAAAAGCCTGCCTGCCGCATTAAATTTTGATTTTTTTTGCCTGAGAAACAATTGATTAATTTATTTTGGCCTTAGGTGTACATTTATTTTATAACTTTGATTAATTTAATAGCAATCTCTTGTGTTGGTTTGATTCATTATCCTGCAGACTGTGAGGCCCAGAATTATTAAATTTCATATTTTTGGGTATCATGGTGGAACGACTCAAATGGATACATTTCTTGATTATGGTATCGGGACTAGGAAAGTCAAACTTTGTTAGTTAATGCATCTTGAGACCATCAAGGGTGACAAACTATGGAGATTTATGAACAGTAAATATTTTCACTAGTCCAAATAAACTCTCTAAATGTAGAGAAAAGGCATCATGCATGGACCCTGACATCATCAGCGGTGGGATCAGGTGTCATGGGGTAGTAAACATCCCCTGTCGACAGTCCTAACTGTCAGGAGCCCTTATAAGCCTTTTTCTGGTCTGGCAGAATGAATCCTAAGACAACTCAATATGTGAAATAACATGGGTGCATTTTTCATCGCTTCATTGGATAGCTGAGTGGAATTTACACACAGGCAAAACTTACCAAATGTTTCATTCTTATGGAATCACGTTTTGACTCCTCTTATTCACTGACACTGTAAAAACCTCGAACAAGCAGTCTTTGTCGAGATCATGTCTCATTTGTTTCAATTAATGTAAAGGTAACAATAACACACATTCCCTGCTGAAGAAGCATATCACAATTTTTCATGCAATATGTACATATTTTAAATGTACATATAATCATCAGGCTTAGCCCAACCCTAGCACCAGAACCCCTGACCAAGGGGCCAAGAATTGCACAATTTTGGAAGAGGCACCCTTCCACATCATAATTATGTACAAACTTTATTGGTTTAATGCTCAGGAGCAGAGGAAAAGATTTTCAAAGAATTAATGCATTTTCACTATACAATCAAGAGAGCCCTGTCCTAACTCTAGAGCCCCTGACCCTGGGGCCAGGAAATTCACAATTTTGGTAGAGGACTCAATGCTGATTACAATAGATCCCCTTCCTAACAATGGAACAGACATTTAAAAAAAATAATTCAAAATTCTGGAAGAGGCATTCTTGCTCCTTATAACCTTGTACTTGGTTAGGGATGACGACAGATGAAAACAGATAACAATAGGTCACCTTGTTAACTCGGATGACCTAAAGATGTTGTTCAAAATTTGACCTTATGACAGCACTGCATTTGCAAACAAGCTTTGTTGTATTGTAACATCCCATAGGTAGGGTTCTTATGGGATGATCATTTTTCTCTTACTATACCTGAGTGTTCTGATCTTATATTTTGACTATTTACAGTATAATACAATGCATAATAATTTTTCTTAAATCTTTCTGGGTTTCTCTATTAACTTGAATCAAACAATATACAAGGTTGGCTGAATTCTGATGTCTGGGTAAATCTTGGGCCTAGCACTGTGAACCTCTCCCCTGAGTCCAATACATGTAATTGATAGCGGATACTAGGAGTTTCGTTCTTATTCAGATCAACAGCCCCCAAGTATCTCGCTTCAATTCCCAAGGATTCTTGACACTGGTGCAACCCTTTCTTCTATTCTTTCCTCAGCTTACCAACAAGTCTTCAGCATCAGAACTAACCTGCACTCTGAGAGCGGTCTATTTTATACCCTTCAGAGTAGTCCACTTCAAGAAAGGACAGGTTATTCCATTAGAGCCCTTAATCTGGGTAATCACTGTAAATCATTACAGTATTGACCTAGTTGGAATTTGACAAAATATCATCAAACAAATAGGACACAAGAAATTAACTCATAAATCATTTATTTACCAATCACTATATTCATGTTTTAAAAAAATCCATAATTAGATCTATCCAAAAATATACTTAATGCATCTATTAAATGAACACACTTAAGGGAAAGCTTACAAATACATAAACCTGTAATATGTTGGAATATTACAACAGAAATATTTAACCTTATTGATACACAGTGTGTGAGTAAGATCTGCAGGTATTCTAACTCACAGTATACAATAAACCAAATATTATTTGCACAAATTTTTATTTGCAATTCATCGTTTTGAAATTAATCCATGGTCATTAATTTCCATAATAGAGAAAATATTCTCTATAAATATAAAGGAAAATGAATGGTTCACATTAAGGGTTCTTAACACTAACAAAAATTTGATGCATCAATTGATATACATTTTTTGACTGATTTTGATATGAAATGACATAATTTATAATAAATAATAAATCTCTGAAATACAAAGAAATGAGACTTTGTTTTGCTTTCTATATAATTCCATACAAAATTTTGCACGAATTTTTAACCTTATGACAAAATCTTATAAAATTCTCCCACCATACTTGGTAAACATTAAGGTTACCAATTTAAATGTAAATCTATGAGATATATTGCTGATTTCTGAAAAAAATTGTGTTATTTATCCTTAATGTTTGTGAGTTAAAGTAGGTCACCAAACTTGCAGATATTTCTTATGCGCTAATACTGTTGGTTTACAGTAGACCCTCATACTAAAGATTCACAGGAATGTATCAATATAACAATACAACAATGGAGAATTATTCTGAATAAACCCCTACAGATCAAACCAAGAAAACTGCAGATCAAAAAATTCCTATTTTTAAAAACAAAAATATGAAAATGGTTCAAAAAAAAAAAAGAAAGAAGGTGTTGCAGTTCTTTTGTTATTTTCCCTAAATGTGTAGCAGATTAAAACAAGAATTTTTATGCTGCAGAAACCCATGATATTATTTTTTTTCAAATGCAACAATATATAAAGCACAACGAGAAACAATATTTGGAAGGTGTGTATTGACTTTCAATTTGCCATTAGATGATGTGAAAATTAGTCTTATGGAAAAATATATAAGATTTTCCCTTTTTTTAAATAGGGAATCCCCATTGTTCTGAAAAAGTGCCTCCTTGAAACAAAATAATTTTGATATATACACAAAGATGCAGGAATTTTCTTCAAAACTGCCATTTCCGATTTTTGTTTCAAAGAGGCACATTTCTGAAAAACGCAAAAATTGAATAAAAATTTTTCTTGAAATGAAATGCAAAATGTGTACTTTAAATAACGCTGCAAATCCACCGAGCCCGAAATGGTCTAGTGGATATGCTGTTGGGCTTCCAACTAGTATTTTTACCAGCGAATGCGTTCGAATCCTGGTATGGATCATTTTTGCATTTTTTTTCCCATATGTAATGGTAGTGCAATGAAATTATATATTTTGAAAGCGAGAGAGGGGGGTGTCAAGGAGTTAATTAATAACTAATCTATATTTTAGAAATGCAGGATTGAATTGTTTTCTTTGATATGCTAGCTGTGACTTAAAACTAATGCTTTATTTAGTTTTGTCTTGGAAAATAAAGTTACTGTATTGTTTAAATAATTTATTTTTTTACATACTGTAGTTATTGCAATTTTGGTCTCTTAGTTAGAAGCCAAGATTTGATTTGAAACAAATAAAATGTCTTGGATATAGCACCAACAGTGTGATTATGGGATGCAGTTTTATTTCATGAAAAATATTTTCCAACAATGTTTACAGTATTTCTTTCAAAATGCTGCTTAAGTTTAGCCATTGTGCTTTTTGTTGTTCCAACCTCTTTCGTGCAAAATGACGAAAGTGTTTTGCTGTATCAAGCAGGAAATACCCACCGTGAACATAGTCCTCTACGTAGCTGTATCTATATTTAGATATAACGAGGTATTTAAATGTCCTTCTCGATATATAGGGAATAATCACGAGTTTCTGCAACACCCTCTTTAATCTTAAGCAAACAAGTAACAGCTCAATGATATAAACCAGCAACAATATGAAAATTGACATGAAAAAAACATGAAAAGTTTGCATGGGGAAAAAATAAAACTTAATACATGTATTCCCAAAATGATAGCTTTGGCTTTTCCATTAAAAGTAATACCAGGTATTACAATCATGATTTAATAATTCTGTAAATACTTGACTGACAAGAATTTAATGGGAAAATATCCTGACATATTAATGACTCGATCTACTATATAAAAGATACAAAGTACAAACACATGACTGGTAAATGCATAAAATGACTTAGGCGTAAAGCAGGTACCGTAATATTTAAAACAGAGATTGAGATACAGTGTAACTTGGATTCCATATCTCAAACATTGATGTACGTTAATGTGAGTTCGACATCCCAACCACTTATTCTTTATTTATTTACCCAAGATACCTCAAAGTTTCCATTGAGATTGAGATAACTGGGATTCACTATAATTTGTAGAGAACACAATAAAACATATGAATGGATCATTTTAATATTTTTTAAATAATCAAGAAGGAAGACTCGCTCTGTGATCGGAAGGTCGTGAGTTCAAATCTCGCCTGCGACTGACCTAATTAAAAAAAATGGGTAGCAACTGTTCCTTTGCCAGTGCTTGGCACCTTGAAGTGAAAGTTGGGGGTCCTCAGATGAGACCTTAAAAACTTAGGCCCCATGTCTCAGCAGGCATTGACATAATAATGATAAAGGTCTCTCACAGCTCAATGGCCATGAGTGCCAAGTAAAGGTCAAAATTTGAAGCCATTCACCAGTATATGGTGATTTCTCTTCATGGGTGAAAAATTCTCGTATAATAACAAACAATCACTGAATCAGTAGGTGGATGTATGACTTAATTTCTGATTATCTTTCTCATTCCTAAAGAACGAGGGCGCTTTTGATTGGCATTCGGCAGGAACCTGGGCGTACTTGAAAAGTGAAAAATTTATTGACATGTCACATGAAATTTTAACATTTTTTTAATTTATCGGGTTCCTGTGCAACAGGAACGGAAAATACTTTCCGAAATTGAGCTTTGATTTGCTAAAAAATAACTTGAAAATTGGCCATATCAGACATTTGGTACTTTTTTAAACACGTTTTTCTAAAAATTTTCTATGTCTGGGTCTTCTCTCCATGATTTTGAAACGTTATTTGTGTGTATTTTAATTCAAAGAAATGAATACACTTTTTTAAAAAATGGAGAGAAGACCCAGAGACCACGAAAAACGAACTTTTCCCCAAAAAATCCAAATATGTCAATGTGGTGCGTCTTTGTCCTTTTAAAAACATCTTTACATGTGTAGCGGTGATAGCTCAGTTAGTTAGGATACCTGTTCAGTGCACTCCAAGCGAAAAGCTTTTTGGTTGGAGCCTGGCATGGGGCGTTATTTTTTTTTTATTCAGGCAAACAACCATTTATTTTGTCAGTTTCGTTTTATGTACTGATGTATTAAAATTTTGAATTAGATAAATTTTGGTTCAGTTTGGTTCTCAAGCGAAATCATGCAATTCTAATCTTCTATTTTAATAAAGTACATGTACACGTATCATGCATCCATGCATTAAATATTTTAGGTTTAATTTTTTGTGAAACATTACTATGTTATAGTACCCCCTAGAAAAAAATGCACATAAATGTTACAATTTTACAATGTCTTTCAAACTAAATGAAAAAAATAACCCATGGATGTGTTTGTAAAATCTGACCAGGTATGTTCAGCCAACCAAATCATTGACATTTAAACCATAAATGTTTCGTACAAATGATTCCTGCAGATCACCCGCCAAATGCGCCCATCTTCTTTGTACAAAATGTCCAACAATGACAGATTTGTAAGCAGCACTGTCACATTACAAGACACATGAAATACTGATGTACAAGTATCTTTTAAACTTTTTCCAAGTAAATTTAAATATTTAATTCTCTTCATAATGGATATGGAAGATTAGAAAAAAAATCAAGATTAACAGACGAGCATGCATGATGTGTTTGCATAATGTAATTAAAACAAAATTCAGAAGTTGCATTTGACAGGAAGCTCTTTGCTACATCTTTGTTATAAACTCTTTTAATGAAGCAAAGTAAATAATTCAAGGTCATGTATTGTTTGCTAATACAAAATAGTACTTAATTTTAGAGAATTATTGATAAATATTCTGTGTGCTGAATAATGCATATTTTACTGTGAACATCAAAAAAAAAAAAAATCTGAAATACTGGCCTCTTTTAATGAGAACCTTTTTTAAAAAGCAGAACTATACATTTTATTTCATAATAATTCACTCTCTTACAAAAGCTATACATAATAAATATTGCAAAATTTACTGAAAAGCAACAAAATTCATAATACAATCAAATATTAAACATTGTTTAATAAAATATAAGTGAATTGATTAGAATAAGGAGAAAAAAACTGGCACAAACTAAAACACGAGACAACTTAGTGGTGTATGAGTGAAAAAAGTAAAGGTTTGTATCTACATATTTTGGAAACACTTAATTAATATGAGATGAAAATAGAGAATTCTGACTAGTGTGTTACCATCGTTACTGATGTCAATACAAGGAAATTCCTGGCCATGACAAGAAAACAAATAAGACTATCAATTTACTTTTTCAAAACAAAATAATGTTGTAATAAATGCTGTTTTAGTTGTCATTTTATGACGTAATCAACAGCATACAAATCATTGTAGAAACAAAGAAATTATTCAATCTCTTTGACTCATATAACATACATACATATTTTGTTTTCATTCAGTAAATAAAGAAAATTATTGACACTGCATACAATATTACATGTAGACACTTAAGTATCTCCTCTACTTCTTAAAACAAAGTCTAAAGATAAACTTTAGTTATTTAAATACAATCATCCTCAATGCTAATTATGTGAGTATTTTTTGGTGGCTGCTTAAATCCTATTTTTTCTGTTATATACATTATCCTTAGTTCTCTTCAGTAGAGTTTTACTATATACTTTTTTTTTGCCCTTTAAGATCATAAAAATTTAAACTATCACAGACAATATAACAATTATTTTAAAGAAAAAAATTATGTAAATTATTTTGCAACCTTCTTAGCTAAACATGACTAACATGTCACTTTGACTTGGAGAAGAATCCCACTATATGCTCCCCGATGCCGAGGAAATATACACCCTGAGCGATTCCAAACAGTGGCGCGATGACCAGAATCCTGCAGAACCCCCCTTTGAAGAAGGCCTTCCATCCCTCTGTTTTGTACACCTTCCTAAAAGTGGTGAAATTTTCATATTTATTATAACAAGAGGCCCAGGGGCCACAGCGCTCACCTGAGC